>NW_004443753.1:103428-116754 GCF_000330505.1 Entamoeba invadens IP1 | reverse complement strand
ACTGAAGAATTACAACTTGAAGACCCTCAAATACAAGAAGATTCTGTAAATGAAGTGATTGAACCAAATATCACTCAAGAAGACACTCAAGTCAAATCACCACCTCTTTTAAGTTCTCAAATCGAATATGTGCCTGAGGATAATACAGTTCCTCCTCTTCCTTCTTTTTCCCCCTCAAAAGACAGCGACGATTCTCTTTCAGAACCCACACTCTCATCAACATCAAATTGTTCAACACCAAGTCCACATACTCTCAACGTCATCCCAAATATTCAGAAACAGAAATCAGAAAGTGTTCTTCTTAGACCAACAAAACTAGCTCCACACATCGACTCAGAACCTCAACAGACCTTTAAATCACTTCGAAAAATTCCTCCAACTCTCCAGCCACGACTTTCCGCGTCTTCTCCTCATGTCATTTCCAAAGAAGAAGAACTTTCCGTCAAAGAGAAGCTTCGCCTATTCGAGTCCAAAGTCGTTGAGAGTAATCCCGTCGTTCCCGTTCGCACAGGAACGACGATGAGGAAGTCTACACTTGGTGGTCAACACTTATAATTGTACCTTTTTAATTAATTTTTACTATTCATTAATTAGACAAGAAACTCTATTTTCCAGTGCTGCAAAGACCTTGAAGAAACACATCAAAAAATAGTTTACTTAAGCTCCTCGCACCACAAGTTTTCCTTTCTGATTTGTTCCTCCTCTTCTGGAGTGAAGTCGTTGACAATACCAAATGTTTTTCGGATCTCTTCCGGTGTTTTCCCTCTGATCATATTCGCAACAGTCTTGCAAGTGACGTCCAACAACCCTTTGACGTCCATGAAGTTAGCTGCTTGGAGCAATTCAAAGAGAGTCGCTTGGTCGACGTTACAGAAGTTTTTGTCCCATGGCTCAATAGCAGTCGAATCCTTCTCCTTGTCATCTCCAAGTAAAAATGAGTGATTGTGATGGTATGTCATGAACTCAATGACCTTCTCGAGTATTTTCCCTCGGACGTTCATGAATGGGATCGTTGGGTTATCTTCACTGAAATCCTCCAAAAGGTTCTTGACTACTCCAGAGTTCTTCGCAATCTCTCGGTCTACTACAAATTGCATCAAATCGCTACTTTGCAGTGTTACGGTACGTCCACTTGTTGCCATTCTTTTCTTTTTAAGTTCTTTGAGTCTTAAATAGGTAACGTTTCAAGTTATTTTAATAGTTTCTTTCCATTCTATTCAAATATGAAAAATATACTAGTTGTTGAATTATAAAATACTAGATAAGAGTACTATAATTAATATAGTTCTTTAACTATATAACTAGTAAACCACAATACGATGAGTTAATTGTGTTGAAGTTTGTCGACATCATAGATCCTGTTATTCTCCTTCTTGACTTTATATATTCTTACCATCCAATGGACCGATGTATAGACCTCTTCAAGATGTTCCAACTTGATGTCTTTGACTGCTATTTCTTTACGGCGGACTCTATCATATCCAGAGGGTTGGTTCTGTTCCGTGTACAGTTCTCCAAATCGGTAGTAACACAATTTGTACATCAAACTGTTCTTCATCGTCTCTGTCGCATTCACTCCAATATCAAAATCATGACTCTCTCCTAAATAGTCTTTCTCTTCTATACTCTTATCAACGGTCCCTCCTATTCGTATCATCCACGGAAATTTGTTGATATCATCTCCTCCATACCCAACTACTCCTCCAAAAATCACTAACACATAGTCCACGTCCAATTCTTTCAGTATCTTATAACTCTCTTTCTCGTTTTTCGCAAACGCTCCACCCACTCTCGCTATATGCGAATTGTTCCACGTGTTATTGTCGACAATAGTCGTGCGATTCGCTATTGCTGCCAACTGATATCCATAATCCCACCACGACATGACCTTGGCATCAACCGGCGTGTTTTGATTCAGCCAGCGATATGAATCTCTGAAGTCATCAAACACTATAAATCCCCCGTCATACGTTGGCACCTTCATGACAATAGATGGCGACGAGTAACTTTCTCTCCCCGCAATAAGACAATGGGACGCGTATCCAAGTAAACAAATCGACAGCACCACTGCAATATAGATGCCAATCCTTTTGAATAAGGTAGTGTTCCCTCCTTCGTTCTTATTCTTCTTCGTCTTCTTCTCCGGTTGTCCGGTATAGATCATTCCATTCACTGCTTCATACATTTTACTCAGTCCAACACTACTTACTATACACGCAGCAGTCGACAGAATCAAAATAAGTCGTGTCATAACACCAGAGAAATACACCGTCACCATCACTAAGAGTATCATAAAGACCGTCTCGTCTTTCAGATCCTTTAATAAGAAATAGATCCCAAGTGGGATCAAGAAGCAGATGATATGCAAATCAAAGTAGAACGTCCCCCAACTACTGGGCTGATGTTCACTCACACTCGCTATAATCGGGATGTGTTCCTTCGCATACGTGGGGTCCAGCAACGCGTAGAATCGTCCAGTCCACGGACTGATTTTACCGGTAATCGTTAACACAACAACACCCACAAAGCATCCGATAATCACCCCACCAATGCACTTCTGGTAGAACTTCTTGAACTGTGCGTCGCTCACTTTCTCTTTGATCCAACTGAACACCACATAGACTTGGAGCAGAATCATCACAAAGAGGGCTGCCATATGTTCCGATGATCTGATCGGTTGATATCCGATGAACGGCACTTGCATCGACAATAAGATGCCGACAATATAGAACGATGTGTATGCTCGGTACACTCGATTCGAGTACTTCCCGGTGATCAACAAGATGAAGACGTGGAGGGGGATGATATTGATCACAAAGACATATGCTCCCCACGACAGTGCAACGTAGTAATACGCAACAGCCGTCATAATTCCTCTGAGTGGACTCCCCGTTTTGACTGCTTTGATCCACATATAGAACGTGAAGAGGAGTGCAAAGATCGAGATGCATTCATTGTCATAACTCCCAGCTACAGATCGGCTGATATACCCCGGAACTATAGCAATCATGAACGCCGCTATATACGCTGCGCCCTGGGTCGAGACTTCTAAAGTCATTTTATATCCAACTATAACAGTAAACGCCGCAAAGACTGGACCTAAGAAGACGCAGATGTCTTTGATGTCAACCGTCAAGTGAAGAAACTCCAAGACTCGATAGAAGAAGACTGAAGTATACATTAAGCCCGGATAGACTGTTGTACCAACTATACGACCAAGGGGGTACCATGCCGTCTCGTCAAACCAATTGTTGAAGGAGTCAAGTCCATTCGCCAAAAGGAACTTCGTTGCTCGGTAATTGAAGTACGGGTCAAACTCGTGGATTACCGACTCATATCGAAGCACAGAATATATTCGTATAAGTACCGCTATCGCTACACAGACAAGGAGGTAACTCCCTCGGATGGCGGTGCTGTTCAGTGTCTTCCGGATTAACTCCATCTCTGATTTTCAAGTTCTTTGAGGACTTTATTCGTGTTATTAAGATGAATCTATTTTATAGTTTATTTACTATCTATGCAACCTCACTTTATTCTAGTAAAATTAAATAGTAAAATAACTATACTTGATACTAGTATTAGTATATTAGAGTATTAGAGTATTATAGTTCTATTATAGTTCTATTATAGTTCTATTATAGTTCTATTATAGGAAAAATTAGCTGGTGATCTTTAGGACGATTATTCGAGCGACAGTATAGATCTGAAACAAGGTGGTATCCCCATTGATAGCAGTTTCATCGTCAATGGTATACCCCAGATTTAAATTTCTATTATACGAACCGTTATACCCAGGCGTAGCTATGGAAAGTCTTCCGTCATGGTTTCCCATATCAAACCAATAAATACCTTGCGTGTATACATAGAAGCCAGCGCGCCGCCGACTTGGTGTAAACATTTTTGGTTGAGTGTCCTTTCCATTTCTAAGGAGAACAAAGATGTAATGGTTATCATCGAAGTTGTCTGTATTGCCCGTTTGATCTGCAAAGTTCACGATCGGCTTCTTTGTGTAGCCACCGAAGACATTTCCGCGCGTGTCGTGAACTATCACATAGACATCTTCCTTGTTCATCACCGCACTAACAAATGATTTCATCGACTTATCACTCTTTGAGTCGTATATCCTCTCAAACGACTCAAACGGGGTCCATCTCTTTAGCGTTGATATATTCGATTGAATGATTGCGTCAAAATCAATAGGAATTGGCTCTTGAATACGATCAGGTATTGTACCCATCACTGAATCTTCCGGTTTTTGCATTAAACAGTGAATATAAAAACTTAAGAAGTCATTTGTTTGTTCTTCTGTAAAGTCCATTCTCGAGTTTTAAGTTTTTTGTTGTGTTCATTGAAATTTGAAACTTTAACGTCTTTATTATTAAAATCTTTGAAAATGTTTTACAAAATGTTATTGGTCATCTGTGTTGTTGAAAACCATCCAAAACTATATCAATGGTAAAATAAATTAGAAACAAACTATAAAACTTGAAAAGGAAACGTATTGATGGGAGGTTCGTCGTACCATCGATTTGGTGAAGACAACACTAAAAGTGTTTTAACGTGCGAGTTTAAGAAGGTTTTGGTTTTAAGTGTTTCATTGTTTTTTGTTTTGATGAGTGGAGCGTTGTTTATAAGTCTATTTATAGTCAAAGTACCCCTTCCAGACATAACGGAGACAACAAGAGTAGTTGGTACTATTCAAACACTCCAAATTCCTATCCATGAAGTTTTGGAACAAGTTGACCAAATTGCGAAAAGTATGAGAAGGTCGAATGTGCTTGGTCAAATAATAGGGGAAATTGTGAATACAACTCTTTTGAGTGTGCAAAACAACGAAATTACTGATAAGGAACTTGTAGTGCAATTTGAAGCATTTTTAGATGGTTTTTCGGTCTTTTTAGAAAAATTGAACGATTCCATTTTCAAGAGATTTGTACCTGATTCTCTTGTGAGTGAAGTCCGTGAACTTGCAGATAAAATTAAAGAAATGAATCCAATATTAATAGAATTGTATGGAAAGATGACAGAAATAAACTCAAATTTTAAAGGATTTTTTAGCGTCTTTGACATCATCCAAAAGAAGATGAGCGTTCTTTTGTATAAAACACCACAAATTGAAAAGATGTTTAATAATCTGAATATAGCATTAGATATGGGAAATGAAAAGGCGAAAATGATTGTTGATATGTGGAATCTCTCAAGTGTTGTTTTTTCAATTGTGTGTGGTTTTATTTTCTTTTCTTCGTTATACATTGGGTACTTTTCTTGGTTTAATTTATTCTGAAGTGGCTCTTTCTTTATTATCTATATGCATTTTCGCTCAACTAAAATAATATGGGAATAAATGTCGAATGTGAAGTCGATAAAATAGAATCTTAAAATATATAATCCACATACTAGTAATTATAATTCATTAAATTAAATGTTTATTAATAAAAATGTAGTAATTTTATTAATTAATTATACATTAAAGTTTAATAATTAAAAAATAGATAATGAGTAATAAAATGAATACAATAAAAACAAAACTGTATTTATTATAAAATAAAATGAATAGATGATATATTATTAGTTCAAATTAAATATCATATTTTAGATGGTGAATTAAAACTGTACGAAAAATGCAGTTTTTTATTTTTTGTAAAAAATCAAGTCCACAAAATGTATGTTTTGAAAAACGATGAGTTTTTCAAATTGTTTTCAGCAAAAGTTTCGTTGTGGTGCAATACTTAAACAACCCATTTTTTCAGCCAAATTATTTAATAAAATTAATTAAAAAACAAAAAGTAATAATAATTTGGTCAGAATAAAACGATGTTGACTGAACTATTCGTTAGGAAAGTGTGTGTCAAAGTGAGTGTTTGGGTCGGACGTGGTTACCAATAACATGATTTTCGAAGGTGTCAGAATGAGTACTTGACAAATCGGTTCCTCTTACATAACCAAAAACTCAGCGACCAATTTCGTTGATTTTACCAGAAAACTTTGGGACAGGCGAATTTTCTTCGAGAAAATATAGAAAAAATGTTTATGTTTTTAATTGTGTGTTTCGTTAATGAATTTGGTCTTTTTTTGCCTATTTTGCTATTCTAAAACATCTTATTTTTAAAAACCATATTTATTTAGTATTCATAACTATTAACTAACAACAGTCGAATATTTCAAGTTCGGCAGAATGGAAATATGGCAAAAATATAGTTTGTGTATCAGTGGATGTGCAATGCCGAATATGAAATATTACAGTGGAAATGGTCTGTCATTATGTCTAACAGTTATGAATCTATAACAGGCAATAAATTACTGATATTAAAGGAAATTGAATAAACACATAGAAATACTTCAAAGAAAGCCATTTTACAATTATTTTGAGGCACTTGAACAATTTTGGTGTAGCAAAGGTGTTGTCACAAATCCATTATGAAAAGAATGGACAGATTTGCTGTTCTGGATTTAACACCCATCGAGTTGGTTTCGAAGTAATAAGAATTATTATAAGAAAAAAACTATTATTTATAGTAAACTTTGTCAACCACAGATAAAATAGTAAAAATAATTGGTTGTTTAGTTATATGTCATAGAATTTTTTACAAAACAAAACTTTGGGGTGTTTTGTCAAAAATAATAATTTGAAACTGACCAAATTTTCTTCGTTAAAACCAATATTTATTTTTTGCAATAACTACTATATAGATTATCAAAAAACAGATTAAAAGTGTGTGTCATAAAAATTTGATTGTTGTGTTGAATATTGATTACTATATCTTAGTCAAACGGTATAAGATATGCCAACAAAATTTTAAAGATATTGAAAATATAAAGTATTCGAATGATTATAAAGTGTTTTTTTCTAAAAAGGGAATTATTCTTTTTGCTCGAAATGGTTGTCGAGTTTTCGAAGTTTTGAACGAATAAGTAAACAAAGGTTTAACACATAGTATTTCCCGGCAAACTGGGTTTGTAAGAGCCATTGAAAAAAAGTTAACTTTCAATTGAACCACACGTAACGTATTGCCGTTTCTGAAATGTCAATTTAAATTTAACATAATATTTCCATTGCAAATGGGGATTTTATATGAAAGTGAGTGACGAATGAAGGAGTGACAAACTTGCCATAAATAATACCAAAACCGGTCAAACACGAAATAAGGAGATGAAACGAGGGAAGAGCGAATGGAATGCATGGAAGACATTTGCAATGAAAAACTCAAATAACCAAAATGAGTAAACAAGACGTTGCCAAGAGCATTGATGTGACAGGGGACAAAAAAGACTGGGACTACTTGAAACGTTCGAGTAAGACTTTTGAAGCATGTCAACAAGGAGCATTACTTGGGCTTTTATCACTCTTTGGTGTACAATATGAGATTGAAAAGGTCTATAAAAAGTCCACAAAAACGTCACCATTACTTACTGTAAAAAGTGTCGAGTACTTTAACAAGAAAATTGATGTGATCAATTATGTGACTTTAGAGATGGACAAAGCAGTCAAATGCTGTGGTCAAGAGAAGAAGTGGGCCTCCCGATTAATCAAACGCTCGATGGATGCTTTATCGTTTTCCGTCTTATTAGAAGTAGCTGCGGAGAATTCAATTGCGTGTCAAATGAAGAAGACCCGGAAGACTGAATTTACTATAGTAATGAAGAAAGTGCGATCTATAACAGCTCAACTCCATAATATGTTATTTGTTTTAGATAAAGAAACTATACGCGATTTCGGACTCTCCGTCAATCGAACTATTATCGATAGGATGGCGGGGTCGAATCGTAAAAGTTCGTTAATAGATCGAATAGTCACCGTTAACCCTTATGATCAACAAATTGAAAAGTTATTTGAAAAGTATATCTGCAAGGGAGTATATAACAATTTAAGTGCTTTTAAACCAGTTCCAAGTATTTTACTCGACTTCGACGGAACTAATTTGGAAGTCAAAAGTTTCATCTCAGACTCGTCTGACGACCAAAAACGAAATCGGTCTCCTATCGCGTAGAATTTATTTATTATATCAAAAATACAATTATTATTGATTTGTGTTGCTTTAATGTTGAGTTTGTATTTTTTGGCTTTGACTTTGCTATTAATAATTATTGTGATTATTATTATTTTTTCACCGAGTTTTTGTTAAAAAAACGATAGTTTTCATGCGTTTTGTTTTTAGAATCAATTGGGATTTGTTTAATTCAATTTTATTCATTTTAATTTATTTTTTTATTTCATTTTTTTAGCAATGAGTTTTTTTTCGCCGTTTTGGAATAAAAAATAAAACCAAAGTTGGCAATAACATGGAAATTTGTAATAAACGTCTAATCTTCGTTTACTCTATTGACTAATTCCATATTTCAGTTGCATTAAATATCTATTTCGGGATTTCTTCAAAAAGATAATTCGAATGTGTTTTTTATTGTTTTTAATTCTTGTTTTAAATTTAATTAAAAAATTAAAATGTTTTATTTAACATTATTACACAAAACAAAAAATGATCAAATAAAACAGTTTTGTAAATCAGAAAATGAAATGAAGATTGTTAATGTAAAAAGAAGAAACGTTAGAGATGGAACAATGACAGTTAAATGCAAACACACCACAAACAATCAGAACAATACAATCGGATTTAAACAAATTTTGAACCAACTCAAAACAGTGTACGGGTATGTGAATGTTGGTGATACTGAGATTTACCAATTTATAAAACCCAAAATCATTTACGTTTGATGTCTTTAAATATTTTAAATTTTTAACTTTTATAAAAAAAATTTTATTATAAATTTTTATTATAATTTTTATTATAATTTTATTATAATTTTTATTATAATTTTTATTATAATTTTTATTATAATTTTTATTATAAATCATAACAATTAATTATAATTATAATACTTTTATTAATTATCAATGCAAACAAATCTTAAAAACATGGTTCTACTTTACTTCCTCCTGTTAATTCATTCTGTCATAAGTCAGTTATATTTCCCCGATAAATTGTCGAGTCTTCCCACAATGTCCGAACTGACTCGCAAATACAACCTTCCCTCCACACTCACCGATTTGAAAGTGATAACACACGACAAAGAGACGGTTCACCTTTATTACATTCTTCATCCCAATGCCACACACTTACTTCTCCTTTTTCAAAGTAACGCTGGCGCTTTCATTGACCGCCTTCAATTATTAAAGCAATTTTATAATCGGCTTAACGTCCACGTTGGTGTGTTATCATATCGTGGGTTCGGTGTATCCACCGGTAAACCAACGGAAGACGGCTTAACTGACGACGCGGTGTCTGTATTAGATGCCCTATCCGCAACAATTCCGCTTAATAATATCACATTATTAGGACGGTCTTTGGGCGTTGGGGTTGCTCTCAGTGCTGCTCAAAGACGTGGGGTGTCTAAGTTGATACTTGAGAATGGCTTTTCAAGTTTGAAAGAGTTCCGCAAAGTCGACACAAAAGATCGTTGGGACAACCTCTCAAAATTTGAAACTATTAACAAATCTATTAAAATACTATTTCTCGAGTCAATGAATGACGAGATTGTAGATAATAGAATGACAGAAAAGATGTTCAATCATTCGGTAAATAAAGGATTTGATGCGAAGATTGAAAGGTTCGAAGGAGCAAGACATATGTCTTTGCCATCGTTTTTGAAGTATTATGAAGTTATTGGAGAATTTCTCAAAGAAAAATAAACTATTTGATATAGTTTTTGTTAATATTAATGTTTGGTTTTTGATTTACTGGTTATACGACTAGATGAATTATCTCGTCGTAAGTCATTTTATTAATAATAATATTATGATATAATTCTATTTTGTCAAAATAGAATAATCACTTTAGAATCTAAAACAAAATATAGTAAAAATACTATTAGTTAAATATTTTTTTTGTTCCAGATTGTGGTGTGGAATGGGAGTACATTTGGGGGAAATAATAATGTGTAAAATGAAATGAGTTATGTAATGGACATCCTCGTTTGCATGGTCATCTTTGGTACGACGGTGTATATACTCTTTACAACAAAGAAGAAGGAAAATGTCTCAGTCGGAGTACACGAAAAGAAACTAAGGGACAGACTCGGTGAAATCAAAATGAGTGCAGAGGTACAAATGGTTGTCTCAACAAATGTGATTGACGGAATACTCGAATTGTATCAAAAGGAAAATTTGGTTGTTTTTACTCCACTCTCATATGAGGTCTTGACACCAAACGAAATTATTGTGATTCCATTTGAAGAGAAAATAAAACTCTACCAGACGTTCAGATCGGTGAGGTGGGACCCACGGAACTTCTTAGTTGTGGAAAACAGAGGAAGAATACCACACTTCCACACAAACCAGATTTTCTTCAAATTCAAACACGCACACGAAGTCGATTTGTGGTACAACCACACACGAAATAATCACACTGAATTTCCGTGTTGCCCTCCTAAAAGAACAATCGACGACGTCTTGGTGTACTCTACGTGTTGGAGGTTGGCACACTCGGAGTTGGAAATTGAAAACTTCAATGAAAAAATGCCGCTTAAATTTTTACCATTGTTTCGCGTGGAACACGTTCGTGTCTGTGCAATTCCAAAGTCGTTTTCAACGCTCAATTTTTCATTCGATGGGTGCATCGAATCCGACACAACTGTGTCTCATATCTCTAAAAGTTCTCCGTTTGTCAGAGTGGCTGTGAGAATTTTAGGAATCCCATTTACCTTAAGTGTGCAGGCGTTTATCTCCAAATTCCATTTCAGGGTGAACCAAAAGAATTCACACATACTCTGGGCAGAGGTGTTATCTCCGCAACTTATTGGGGTCTTTGTGTCTTTTGGCGGGTGGATTTGCCCCGTTTTGTCTTTTTTGGCGTCATTAGTTTTGTTTGTCTATGCAAGTTTCAGCATTGGAAAAGTAAACAAGCACGAACTTGACAAAAATACACAGTACGCGGCACCGTCGTTGTTTCATTACAAAACAGCGCACATTGCTTTCAACCATTTGAGAGAAGAGGAGGTGTGAAATTACAGTTCGAATTATTATCGAAAAGTTGTGATTAAATGTTTAGCATATTATCGTTTCATTTTGAAATTACAGATAAAAAAAACCACTTAATTTACAGTTTGGCCGACTTGACAAGCGCGTCCAACTTGTTTTGTATTTCTTTGTTCGGTGCTATTGTGAATGCAACCGTTTGGACCTCGTTAATTTCCTTCACAATTGCGGAAATGACTTGGAGTTGCTGGAAATTGAAAATATCATCAGTCCCCTCGAATGTCAACGGCATTTGGTTTATGCTGATGATGTCGTGGATCCAAATGGATACAACGGGTACCTTTGGCAAATGAGCCTTTTCGAGTATTTTTCTGTAATTTGCGAAATTTTTGGAGATTTGGAAGTGATCCTCGAGCGCTTTGAACTTCGAGAGCTTCGACTTCTCTGTCTTAGCAAACAGTGTAGGGCTTTCGATTGAGATCTTAACCAAAACGCTGAAGAGGATGTATGCGATGTTGAAGCCTTTAAGCTCAAAGCACATTTTGGCGATTTTTATCACTTGTCCGATTTTTGTTTTGTTCTGTTGAAGGAGTACAAGGAACATGTTTTCTATTCTTTTAGTCTTGGTGATGTAGTTTTGCATTGAGTGATTTCCACAGTCGAGATACGCTTCGTATGCTTTGATCTGAACAAAGGACTTGTAATCGAAGAGTACAAGTTGCTCTGCCAATACACTTACCTTCTCAGAGAGGAGTTCTTCGATTTCACTGTCAAGCTTCAAGTCGCTTGGGTGTTCTTGTGTGAAGCTGTTGTTGGTGTACAAGCTGACTTTCACTTTTCTTGTGCTGAGTTGCAACAAATTCAGTTGTTCTGTAAGTGCAAGTCTGAAGCTTCCGCTGAGTCTTTTGGATGTCAATATTTCGCTTTGTTTCAATTTGGTGATGACGTCTGGCTCAATTTGTGCAACGAGTTTCCCACTTTGCTCGATCCAAGTCAAAACAGTCGTTTCAAATCGACGTTGGCGTTGAGCCACTTTATCGTCATTCATCATTTGCTCTTTGACAATAGCGTTGAACTCTTCCACTACTTTCTCGAAGAAAAATTGCTCTGTCATGATGTAAGGAATTGTATGGACAAACTGTCTCAAGTATGCTTTGTTCTCGAAAAATGGGTCGAAAAGGATTTGGACCAACGTCTCCTTCCTTCCTCCAACAACACTTTGCATTTCCACGTTATCGTCTTTGAAAAATGGGTCATGTGCGTTCGGTTCAAAAATCTCTTTTTCGTACATGTCAAGACATTGGAGAAGCAAATTCAACCCGATCATCTCCGGTATCCCCAACTCACCTTCATTGTTTAAAAGCACTTTAAAGAGGTGCAACGATATTGTTCCCGTCGTGTTTTGAAGATGCGAATAGATTTTCGACGCCGCTTTGATCAACACTCTTCGGTTACTTGACATCCGCCAAATACGAATTTTGAGGAGGACAATTGTGTTGTTGGTGAATGGCATTTCGATGCCGTCAAAATCGTCGATCGACTCGAAGAGGGGTTGATTCAACTCGCTGAGGTTCTTAATGAAGAGGTAGACAATCTCCTCAATTTCACTGGGGTTCAATGTGTTTGTCGAACTCAAAATGTTTTTGTCTGCACATTCGCACTGTTCGTACAATTCATCTTCCAGCACCTTTTCATTTTGAATGATTTTGTTGACCAGCAAATAGAGATGAATTGGTGCATCAAAGATCCCAACAGTCCGTCGTTTATTGAATGAAGGAATTACATGTAGTTTTGCACTTTCTTCTGGTATTTTTGCACTTTCGGAGTTTGCATTGATCTTTTTTCGAGGGGTAAAGAAAATCAAATCGGACTTGATCAATGGACTTGTGTGTTTTAGTGAGAAGTGTTGGACTCTCCTCTTCATGATGTTCTTTGTTTTTGAGTTGTCGAGTTGTTCTCAAAAATTGAAACGCGACTTGTAGAAATTACCAAAAGTAATTGATTTATTGATGTCATTAACTTCCAAAATTCGAATTCGACTCCTACAAATTGTGACGCACTACATTCTTTTCAAAAATTCAAAACCAAACACATTAACACACATCAAATAAAGTCAATTACAATAATAATGAATAAGTCGGTGTAATAATATAATAATAAGTGTGGCGCAACTCACACTTATTATTATATTTCTTTATAGTAATCACCACACTTCTAAATACATTCACACACATGGGAGTGACATGAACACATCATGTAACTTCCCTCACTACATAGTTCAATACAATTTTAATATCTATAACTATAAATTTCAGCGCTATCACAGCAAGTGGATTGGTGTTGAATGGAATTGCCTT
>NW_004443753.1:73841-103328 GCF_000330505.1 Entamoeba invadens IP1 | reverse complement strand
TCCTCATGGGGTATATGGAATAGCTATTTGTCGATCAAAGTATGTGATCCGAGTCACAGTTTTCTGAAGGAAGTCCAATAAAAAAGTAATGAAGTCGTCGGGCCTTTTCACGTTGAATTGTGGGATCATTGCAAATATCCCAAGATGCTCATACACAAATGTGGACATCTTTTTGAAGCACGATATAATTAAATTGAAATTCATTTCGTTGCGCTTGGTGTAAGTCTTCTTTTCGATGATATTATTTCGTTTGAATAATAATAGCAACAAACGCTTTTAAACGTCTGAACGATCGGTATTCCATTGAGCGCCACATCATTTTCAAGCCATTCAAAGTTGAATATTCTTTCTATCGGATTCGACAATTCCAATCGTTCTAATTCATTGGCGTGGACTTTGTTGTTGAAGTCGTTGAATTGGTTCAGCGTTTCGACGTACAACGAGATTTCCTTTTCCAAACAATAGAACACATTTGTTGCTATTTTGTCGATAATGTCGGTGCACTGAACAATGATCCTCTGTTGTTCCAAAAGCGTTCTGTTATCTTCCACAAGGGTATCAACTTCATTCGACAACATTCTGATATCCTCCTCCTCTTTTTCCGTCTGCTCCAGCGTCGTTTGTTCAATTGAAAATTGTATCAACTCCAGTTGCAATATTCGCTCTTTTCGGAATGAAGAAGACAACTCGGAGAGTTCGTTTGAAAGAGCAGACTCGATGATTTGGTAGCACTGGCTACACAGTGGAAATTCTAATCCAATTTCTTCACAACAGTTTATGATTGGGTCGACTTGTGAAGGGAGATACAGTGGTATTCGTATTCCCTTATCTATCTTTTCTTCGTTCGATCCAAGTCGCGACCTTCCAATAGTTTTCAGAGAGTAAAAAGGAGAGTAACTTGGGACAGAAGGCGTCGTCTGTGTTTCCGAATGGGTGACTGGAGATAACGGCTTCACAATTTCCGGTAAATTGGGATAGAAAAGTGCGCCCTCATCAAATTTGATTTTTTTCGTTGTTTGCTTCGACTTGTGCGATCTTCTTCGCGTTGGAGGAGTTTGAGAGACGTGTGTCGGCGTGCAGAAGATGAGATTTGAAAAGTCTTCGTTGGTGTCGTCGTCGAAGAGTGGAGTCATCGACAAAGAAGTCGAAAGAGAGTAAAACGGTTGTCGTGCGATGGGTATTTGGAGTTGGGAGTCTAATAAATCAATTTGAATGAACAACGGACATCCACACAAGTCACAGTAATACGCCCGTTTCTTCTCTTCCATCGTTTGATGTTTGCTTTTTAAGTTACTAATTTGTGTAAAGAAGAACCACAAAATGAAAAATCAATAGAATAAAATGAAACTAAATATATAGGTTTGTATATAGTTTATAAACTGCATTAAAAAACCATAAGAATTTCAGTGACAAATTATAGCGGAATTAACTCAACGCATTTGTTTGTTTTAATTTGAAATAAAAGTTACTTTTATTTTATTTTTATTCCGATATAGTTTATTTTTTTTAACAAAATAGGGAACGCATATTATAGAATTTATATCAAAAACCAAAACTAAAGAACATAGCAAAACAAAAATGTGGGCGATACAATTAAAACTGAACAACTGGATTTGACTTAATGCCCTCCTGGAGGTGCGTGAGAATAACACGCGATTTGTTGTGTTCGCAACTTGACAAGATTCTTGTTGTCATCATGTTTTTATTGTTTCATAGCGCAGAGTTTGTGCTTATCGAAGCATTTATGACACACTCCACAACTACAAAAAATGTTCTTCAGCTCAATTTCCAATTTCCAATATGTGTTACTTTTCTTTGTTCAGTTGGGATGTTTTTGTGGCTTCCATTGTATTTACTATCTGTTCTAATATTGAAGATTAAAGGTAAGCCTACACACTTTGGGGTGCGCTGTAGCAAAGCTCTTCAACAAGAAAATGATACGTTACACCCAGAAGTTGTTTCTATTCCAGCTACGACGAAAACTGAATTGGCAAAACGTGTTTTGCTGGTTATTTTTCCGACGGTAGCGCAGCTATTTTCTTTGTATTCGCTTTCAGTTGTTTTTGTTCCACTTCACTCGGCATTTTTGCCGCTATTTTATTTCGTTTCAACGACGATGTCTGGTGTGTTTTATTATCACGACAACAAAGTGTCTCACAAATTTATATTATCAATGATGTGTGTGCTTTTCTTCTTATTAGTGTGCTCCTCGAGTGCTCCGCCTTTTTTGGCTGTTTCTCAGAATCCACATTTGTCGTTGGTGTATCCACTCTTTTTCTTGGCTATTTTCTTCATTATGACCGCAGCCATACTCGACACCATCGGTGATGAGATAGAGGGGGTGTTGCTTGTTGAGGTGGATTTTCCTCCTATTTTTCTCGTTGGACTTAAAGGCTTATATGGTCTTTCTTTCTGTTCAATTCTCTATATCTCCAATCTTCCAATCCAGAGATTTGGTGATTTGACAACACTTTATAGTAAATATACTATAAATTTGCCACAATTTGTTTTATTTGCCGCAGTGGTTTGGGTGACACAGTGTGTCGAAATTGTTGTCTTAGAGTTAACAGGCGGTTATTATTATAACTTAGCCAAAGTAGTTTCCCTTGGTGTGATTTGGGTGATTGAAATTGTTATTTCAAAATCTTTTTCAGATTTTGTGATCGAGAAAGTGACAAGTGAGTTTAGTGTTGGTGATTTCTCGTTCTATTTATTATTTGTACTATGTTTAATCGCCATTTATTACAAAGAAAAGATATCCAAATTGGCCCAAGAAAGTGAGTTGACCAGTTCCTCCGATTCTGAAAGTGAATTGGACATGTTACAACACCCACAGACTGTAATTATTATCAAATGATATTTCTAGTTTTGTATTAGTTTGCTTATAATATATATCTAGTTTTTACAAAATAATTAATGATATAATATAATTAATCTATATATCATAGTAAATTATAAATAGACTGTAAAGAATAAATTAAGCTATAATAAACTATACTAAAGAGTTAGAACCAATGGAGAACGAAGAAAGAGGAGAAAGAGAAGGTATTAGGATACACCAAATTGGTGAATATGGAAGGACCCAAGTCTTTTTCGTCGTTATAAAACCTTGAAAACGAACTGCTGATATATGATTTGTCGTCATTTTGTATTTTAAAAGCGTCCGATATCCATACCAATTTCTTCTTTGTTGTACTCTTTGAGATGTGAAGGAGTCGATGAGTCATCTGCTTTGGTCTGAAAATAGTCGGAGGTGTACCAGATGAATTTCTGAGAGTAAATATGAACTGGTCATCATCAGAAGATACCCAACTCCCTTGTGAGTGAGGAATAATGCTATGATAAGAGCCAAAGACATTACCTTCTGTTGTCACAACAACAAACATCAGATTTCTACGTCCTTTGATTTTGTTCCAAAGTGCTTCAGAGTTCAATTCATCATGTTCTGAGTCGAAAACACGAAGAGCTCTTGTGTGACCAACCCAACTCGATACAATTGAAAGAGGAGATTGGGATGAGATACTCTTTGAAATGTGTTCTTGAGAATTATTTGTGTTAGATATCATATTCATTGAATGTATCATGTGTATATGGGAAGTTCTGTATTCACTTTTATTGGGTAGAATTCTATTTTTATTGTTTTTACTTGTCCAGTCACTTAGTACATCCTCTAGAACTTTATTATTAATTTGTTTTTATTTCATAAATAGTTTTAATGCGGTCCGGAGGTCAGAATGAGATGTCCAACAATCAATTTGATTTGGTGTGAATTATAATTATAAGTTATAGTTCTTTTATAGTTATTTTGGTAATAAACAACATTTCAAACTTTTATTTTAGAGAATTTCTATAATTATAGTCAGTAAGTTCTGGTATTTAAGTCGTATTTTGAAGTATTTGGGTTGTTCAAAACTTTGTATATGTATATAGTTGGGCTATTGAACCTTCGCCCAGCAAATTAACCTTAGCCCAAAGAAAAACTAATTATTTTCTATTGTTATATTAAAATACTAAACTATACCGATATAAAAGTCAATTTTTTGAAATATTTGTTTTTTTAGTAAAAACCCGTGTTTTTAAAGAAAAAAATAGGAATTTCTTTGGGCTAAAGTACATTTCCCGGGCTAAGGTTCATTTTCCCTACTGTATATATGTATAATAAAAAGAAAGATGTTTCGTTTTTATTATAATTTCAAAATATCACAATAATTAAACATAACTAAAAAAATTAAAAAATGATTACAGTAATTGTTGCGTTACTAGTCGCTGTAACTAGTCACGCAAATTAAAGTGTTTCAAACGCAACTCAAATAAATAGTCTTCAAAACACATTAAACCCATGGATGCTCCTTCGGAGGGGGACTTTCGATCTGTTTTTCTTTCGTTTTTGTTTCCTCGTTCTTTTTAACAACAGGAATTGGTACAGCATCGCGGATAAGCCTATCTTCGTTCTTCTTTTTTTCAACAAAATTCTCGAGTTCTGTTTTCACACAAAATAAAAGTCTTGCTTCTCTATCAACCTGGAGAAGGAGGGTTTCTTGTTCTAATTCGAGATTGTCCAGCCTTTTCCATACCGTGCTTAGTTCGCCCAACAGTTTTGTATCGTCGTCACATGTTTTCATTGGTCCTTCTGTTGCCATGTTTATTTTCTTCATTTTTCCATTCTCAAATGTTCATTCATTCCAACAAGATTGCGAACTGATTAATTTCAATAGTTAATATTTAAGTTCCATTTTTTGGAGTATTTCATTAATTATTAAATTAATATATTGTTAAGAGAAAGGACGGACATGGGGACGAAGGACGGGAATATAGGCCGAAAGACGTCCTTTGTGGTTTAGGGACGTCCTCCCGCTATAAAGGACGTCCTTTATGTGTATATGGTGTCCTTTCTATTATTTTCGTGTCCGCGGCATTTTTTATTCATTATCGAAACTATATAACAAAGTATATTTTTATTATAAATATACAATCAAAAAATATAATTATTTCCAAAAATAAATTAATTCAAAGACAAAAACTATTTAAAAAGTAATTTTGTTATATATTAATGGTTTATAAAAATTTATCACTTTTTTTTCATTTTACCATTGAGTTTTCTTTGAAAAACTAATTAAATTTGCATTTTTTATAAAAACCATTAATTTATAACGAAATTACTTGTTGTTTAAAATTTGTCTTTGAATTTATTTATTTTTGGAAATAATTATATTTTATAATAGTAAATTCATAGTAATATTATAACTCATTATATAGTTTTAAAAATGCCGCGGACACGAAAATAATAGAAAGGACACCATATACACAGGAGGACGTCCTTTATAGCGGGAGGACGTCCCTAAACCACAAAGGACGTCTTTCGGCCTATATTCCCGTCCTTCGTCCCCATGTCCGTCCTTTCTCTTTAATCAATGAATATAATAATATTTTTAATTATATGATATTAATCAAATACACAACAAAACTAAGTTATAAAAACTCAAGTTAATTCGGTTATATCGACGATCAAAAACTTGATCATATCAAAAATTATAGTATATTATATTAATAAATTAAATTACATCAAATTAAATGCCTCTAAAACTTTCCAATGCCTTTCTTTATTTACATATGAACAAAAACTCAAACTCAAAAATCACACGAATGAGTGAGAGGTTTAAATTATTCTCTCTTCCCGAGCCAATTCTAGAGGCGATTTTTTTGAATTTGACAAATCAAGATTTCAACAATTTGCTCTTAGCTTACCCGAACTCGATAAACGACCGAACGTTATATCTCCGATTAAAAAAAATTCTTGGGATTGAGAAAGTGATAGTGGAGAAACGTCTTCAAAACCGTGGGTTCAAATTCCTCATTCCAAAAATGATCTACCTCGAAGCTCCACAAACGATCATCCCAAACACGACAGACAACAAGTCCCTAGTAAGAAATGCTCTCTGGTTCAGTCCATTGACTATGAATGAGATGGAAAATTATACACATGTAGCGAGACACCCTTTTGGACCAGGTCCGAATTATGGTGCTTTTGTCAACTATGAAGGTGAGACTATAATCATCTCTAGAAATGTGTTTTACTTTGAAGTCACATTCGACAAGATCGAGCCGTCGGTGCAGTATGTCTTTGGTATTGGGTTAGCTCCTCAGTCTTATCCCAAAGTTTGTTAACTTCGATCGAATATAATAAATATAATATTATTATAATAATATTAATTAAAATATAAATATAATAATAATATAATATAATTATAATATATATAATATAATAAATACTTAATAAATATTTATTATTCATTATTAATGATTAGAATCGTATGGTCGGATGGGATAAAGACGCCCTTGGATATCACTCTGATGATGGCAATTTGTTTTATAATAGTGGTTCTGGAAAGAATTACCACACCGGATATGGAGAGGGAGATACTGTTGGCTGTGGGTTTGATGTCAAACGGAAGGAAGTCTTTTTTACGTTGAATGGAAAAGTCCTCCCCTCGATTAAAGTGACACAAGAGTCATTCTTCCCAGCCGTCTCGATGAAGAAAACTAAAAGTTTTAAAGTCAACTTTGGAGCAGAACCATTTGTTTATGACGCTTACCTTTTAAAAGATCAAGAGATGCGAAATGAAGAAGAGAAGTTGAATATCAAAGACCCTAAGACGACACTTTCATTCTTCGACCCAAATGAAGAACGAACATTACTGGACTTCACTGACTCGGGGTCTCCTTTGTTTTTTGATAGTGGAAGTGGAAGCGGAAGCGGAATGACAGACACAGATGATAATAATGGCGGCAATTTCTCACCAAATGAAGAAAATGATGAGTCGTATGATATAAGTGATATGGGAAGCGATTTATTCTAAGTGAATTTATTCAACAAGTTATTTGCGTGGTTATTAAATAGTAATATTATTAATAATTAATTAAATATTACTATAACTTACTAATAAGCAATAATATATTGGTAAGTACTCAATTATAAATAAAGTATCTAATGTTTTATTAGTCGAATTGAAATTATATAGTTAATTCAATTTAATTAAAAGTATGGATTTTTTTGAATTACTCTAAACACCTACTTTTTAGATTTTTTTTATTTGTCGTCAATTGAAATCAACAAACCAAAAAAATAGAATTATTTAATTAAGATGTTAACTATAAATTATTGTTTTTGTGAAAGGCATTTGTAATGAGAAAAAATCAAAATCTTGTAACCAACCATTTATTATACATTACTAGTAAATTAAACCATATAAATTACATTGAACACAGGAGACGTCTTCCATAAGTGGACGAAGAACTTAAAAAAGCATGGATGTTCGAATAACAGAGGTTCTTTCCCGTACAGCCTTTGAACTTGAAGAAAAGGGGAGTGAAGTGGATACCACGACTTTTTCTGAGTTTAATGGAAAAGTTACATCAGACGACGTTCAAGAAGAAAGTGCAGCACAAAAGAGTTCAAGAGAGGAAGACTTGCCCCACCAACGAAGTAATGAGAAGCGTGGGTGGTATCTTCAATTTGTAGTATCTATAGTAGCACTCATCTGTTTTGTGTCGAATTTCATATGTCTTCTAGTTGTTCATCAAGACGTTGGGAATATGAGTTGGGTTGTTGTGATGGGTATAATAGAGGGTGTAGTATTCTTGCTCTACAATATAATTAAGTTACTGTTACGACTTAAAACCGTGCAGCAGTTTTTCAGTACAAACAAGATTGTTAATAGTCTTCTCTGTAAAGTGTATGGGAACTTTGATAAGAGTCTCTTTATATATCGACTTCCCAATATTGAGAAGATAGTCGAGACGTATACGATCCCGTATATCATAGACAGTAACAAGGAGAATCAAGCTCTTTTTAATGTGTGGTCACGGTCTTATATCACATTCTGCACAACTTATAAAGGGCAAATAAAGGTCTTTGGGATTCTATTTACAGCAGTTGGCCTACTCTATGGCCTTGTGCTGATGTTCTTTTTCCTTCAAGCTGTTGTGGAGTTCAGGAAGATATATACACAAGTCATAGTGTTTACTTTTGTCACTGTCATCAATGTTTCTCTGTTAGGTTTCTTTGTATGGAAAATGCTTTTATTTCTTTTTTTCATCTTGTATGAAGCATCTTATGTTCTAGTCTATAAAGGGTTTAAGACCGAGGTCATAGTCATCACCTGTTTTCTATTTCTTGTCTCCCTTTGTTTTGGGAGTAATATGGGCTTTGAAAGACCAGTCACTACTCTCTTTGGGTTCTGTCTCTTATGTCTTACTATTCTTATTAGTTTACTTATTGTTTTATTTTTAGAACTTGGACTGAGTATCTATTCTTCTATCAAGTCTCAAAAGGATTTTAAGAAAAGTATTCAAAAAGAGTTTAAAGAGTGGGGGTGGTGTTATATCTTCATTGTTGTGTTGACTCTTCTTATAGTGATTTGTTTGTTACTTAGTGGCTTTTTTATAGGGAAAAGAGTCACAAACACAAGTATTAGAGTGTCTACTTTTGATACTGTCGACGTGACGTGGCCAACCACTGTTATAAGTTACTGTGAAAAGGAAAATGAAATATCACAACTGACTTTTGGGAATGGGAAAGCCGACTATTTGAGACAAGAGTATGCTAAACCTTCTATTAAGACGCCAACTATCGACTTAAGTGATATACTTGAACTTGGTGCTACCACTCGAGATTACTTCCATATGACATCCAAAGCCATTCCTATCAATGGGATAGTATATTATCCTATTGATATCAAAAGCTTCAATGAGTCTTGTCAAGTTGTAGTCATTCTTTCTTCCAAAATGGACAATTTAGTTGAGAGTGAACGAGGCTATTTATATGTCCAAGAATCTTTGACTGAAAATGGCATCATTACCATTGCACTTGAGTCGGACTTTTTAGACCCAGATGGGAATGGCGATTGGATTGTTCCAAAACACCAACGTACAACAAGAGAAGCTTATTATCTAGCAAGGACTCAATTAGTCATCGAGTCGTTGAACTACTTAAGTCCCCGACTGAACGAATTTTTTGGACATAAACTCGACTTCTCAAATATCGGAGTGTTAGGGGATAGAGAAGGTGGAGGAGTTGCCTTACGTGTTGTTCAAGCGTTGAATTCTGTTGATTATAATACCATTAATGACACAATTAAAAACATGTTTAGTATACGCAGCGTTGCTGTATTTAATTGCCACGACATTCCAGAGCAAAACCCTATTCAAAACAAGTATTCCTATTTCATCGAAACCCTCCCAGAAATGTCCGCCTATGATGACCCTCTTCTTACCTCATATTATTACTTTGAAAAGACTATTAGAAATGATACTAAAGAGTACCAATATAGTGGTAGTCTAGTTATAGAAAAGGCCAATGGCAATAACTTCAACTCGTTATATAAAGAGAGCGATGAGGATGCATTACTCCACAAAATAGAGATGAACAGACCCGACCTCCTCAAACCCTCTGAATTACAGTGCGTCGCAAGTAACTTTGTCACGACCCATTTTCTGTGCAGTTTAAAGGGAAAATGCGACAATTTGGCCTTGCTTGTGGATTTCAAAAATGGGAAGAACGTTCTACCACAAAACACGGGGTACTATAGCACCTTCGAGTCAAATAAAGAGATTCTGCTCTATTCAAATGGGTCCTTATTCGACGCAGAAATATTCACAAATGCTACATTCGATGGAAAGCTTTACCAAAATGTGTTTCAGTCACTCAACTTGTTGTACGTCTGTTCCAATAACGAACTTTGTAAAGTCACTTTTACTCTGAAAAATGCCGTCAACTGCAGTGGCATCAAATTTTCATTTTACAAAGAAACAATTGAAAACGCTCAACTGTCTTATGACCAATATCTCGATGTCACTTTACTTAACTCTACAAAATTAACTTTGAATCATTTCAGTTATGTCAAAGTGCCTGTTAAAGACACTGATGGTATTTCCGAGATGCATCTAGTCCAAACGTATTCTTTCAACTTGCAACAAAAAAATTTGCTTGTCTCATCCTTTACTCTGTGGTTCAAAGGCGAAGTACTCATGGACGATATAGCTTTGTATTATTAATGTCTTATTGTACTATTTTGTGTTCTTCTGTCCATTACAGTGTTAATTACTTTTATTCTTTAAAGATTCAAGAATAGTTCTTTAATAGTTTATTATACTAACAATTAAATTAGACTCTATATCTAAGTAATTTAGGGGCTATGTGATAATACATAAACAACATCTTTTCGATGGAAGGAGCTTTGATCAATATTTTTCCACTTTGGTAGACCGCAATTGTGGAGTTAAAAGTTTCATCGGATATAACTACTGCTGAGTAAAGCTCTGGGTTGTATCTACTTTGCTCTAAGAAGGCAAGATACACCTTCTTCAAGTCGAATCCGAAGTCGAATAACACTTTACCGATCACGCTTTTGATTTTGATTGAGACGTGGTGTGTGTTGTACCCACTTTCATTCAGATGTCGTTTTAATTTCTTCACGACGACTTTAATTTCATTCAGTGATTTCGTACCAACACAGACGACACTTCCATCCTTGTAGAGAGTACATTTCGTATTGTCATATGTATATAAAGAGCACACGTTACTTTCTTCACTCTTCTTAAGACCAAAGATGTTCCCCAAACTGAATGTTGTAGTGATATCAGTGACTCTCGGATGATGTTCCTTAATAACCAAAGGTGTTGGGTTACTTGGGGTAAGAAAGTGTTCCAAAGTCATTGAAACAGTCTAGTTTTCGAGTTATTATTATCAAAGCAAGACACGGTCTTGTTTCCTTCTTGTGTGATTGCAAACAACAAATAACAAAGGAGGAAGGAAACAAAGAAGGCGTTCCTGTAGGGTATAAATAGGGTTTCCGCAACTCGAAAATCTAGAAGGAAATGCCAAAGACTGGATTACAAGCAATTGACCTCACCAACGCAATCGACATCCAAATCGACTGGGTCCACAGCGACCCAGTCGACTTCACCTTTGAAATCCTCGACACCAAAAAAGAGAAACAGCCGGACGCCGTGAATAAGATCGTTGTTGGCGGCTTGTAAATTAATTTATTTCCTTTGTCGTGTCACTTTCCTTGTCATTTAAAACTCAATCGCTTTTCGCTTTCGAAAACAAAAGGCGACCTAACAATTATGATTCCAGTAAACTATTTATAACTGCAATTGTTTATTTTTCGTGTATTATTTTTTATGGTTTTATTACTATATTTTATGGTTTTAAAAAGTGATGAGTTTTTACAATTGTACTATTTTGCAATTATTGACTTTTTCATTATTAATATTATTATTATTAATGATTTTAATGATTCTTTGTTGGAAATTAGTTCTGAAAAATAGTACTTTTTTAACATATGAAATTTTCTATTAATTTGTTATAAATTAATTAATAAGTTTAATACATTTTCATATTTAACTCAACTAAAGACCTTTGTTTTTTTTCGATTTACAATAAAATATGTACTATATATTATTAATAAAACAAATGATAACAAGAAAATCACTTGTATAATTTCAATATTAATAAATTGTATTATAAAATAAGTACCATACCATTCGATACAAAACACTGTGATGAAAGTGAGGCCGTTTACTTTTTCGCAGATTGTTTTGTGAAGAGTGGCGTGTACCTAATTTCGCCACCCTTTTTATGTTCCCGTTTGTGTTTTTCTTCTTTTCTTTTGAGTTTTTTTTGTTCGACTTTTATTTGTTCGAGTTCCATTGCATTTGCTTGAATTTTTTTCGAGTCTTTCTCTCTTTTTTCCTTTTTCTTTGGTGATTGGATAAAATGTGGTTGTGTGAATATCTCTCTCTTTATTGTCCCATCGTCTTCTTCACTTTTTGAAATTTTGATGAACCCGATGTCAACCATTTTCTTCATAGTCAATCTCTTCTCGTAATTCTCTTCTAACATCATCCCCCCACAATTCCCCAATTGGGCATATTCACTCATTGCTGGTAATTCCTCAAAATACTTTGCTCGATACTCCTTCATCTCTCGCCCATTCAATACACACCACAACACACACCCAACACTCCATACATCACTTTTATACGAATACTTCGCCGGTGTACTTCTGACTTCCGGTGCTAAGTAATCGACTGTTCCAACTCCACCTATCGAATTGAATTGACTCTGAGCATCGCACTCTTTTATGCACAACCCAAAGTCCCCAATTTTGCATTGAAAATCAGAACTGACTAAGACGTTCCCACATTTGATGTCTCGGTGGATGTATTTCATCTTCTCCAAATACACTACTCCACCAGCGATGTCTTCTAATACCTTCCGGCACACCGCGTGGTGGACATATTTCCCTATTCTTTCCTGTTGAGAGATATAGCCAAGGAGGGGGTATTCTACATATTCCATAACTAAGTATTGAATGTTCTCCGTTTGAAAGTCGGTGACATATCCTATCATATGGGCGTGTTTGCCTAATGTCTTCATCACTTCAATTTCTCCTTTGAACTTCTTCCCATACGTCTTTTCCATCCCCTCTTTCAAGTGCTTCACTGCATACTGTTTCCCATCAACACGATTATATGTTAACATCACATGCGAGAAACTTCCACTCCCTATATGTCCATTAGGAAGTAATTGTTCCCGAAATTCTATCCCTTTGTTGTACTTCTCCCCACTCACTACATTCATTTCATACTTCACAGTCCTCCCAAGGGTTACTACATCCGTCGATCGAAGTTCTATCGATGTCGTGACAGTCGTAAACACTACTCGGTCGACATCACGAAGTAACAAGCAACCACTCTCGTCGCATTTGTCCATCACTTCGTACCCCTTCCCAACACTCACACTCTTGTCTAATGGTCAACCCCTTCAACTTGTAAATAGTTTGTTTATAGTAAATGTACTATTCAGTTATAATAAAACACACCAGTGAAATACTTCCTCTTAAATAAGGACCCAAACTCGTCAACACGCCGATAGAAACAGACTATTTGTGTCGTTCGTTCCGCCTTTTCCATTGGGTATGTTGGCAATAAACCTTCTTCCTTCATTACTTATTTTATATAGTTCTTTCTTTAGTATAATCCATATCCACTTAATATAAAACCATTTGGGTTCTTTTCCCGCCTTCTTAAGACTTTCAAGTCCTTTTTATTGTAATATTAAAAAAAATGTATTATAAATTATAGTAACAGAAACTATACATTGTTATTAGTGTACTTGAGATGATGTATTAAAACATAAAATATAAAAATGATAATCAATCATGAAAAGGAAACACTCAGAACAACAACTTTTCAATTTCATCACGGACAGTTTCGATGGAATTAGAAAAAGTTCCTTTATCCCCCAACAACGCAACAGCAATAACATCTCTTGACACCCCACACGCACGGCCAAGAGCAGCTTTGGACGACACAAAGACATAAGGGACGTTTTTGTCCTCACACAAGATTGGGATGTGAAGTAAGATTTCAATTGGTTCAGCATCGGCAGCCAAAATAGCGACCTCAGCTCTTCCTCTATTCAATGCCTTTGTCACTTCATTGGCGCCTTTCTTCACAAGTCCTTTTTGATATCCTTGTTGCACAAAATCAATCAATTTGCTCTGAAGTTCTTTAGGAGCTTTTGGGAAGATTTTTGAATTTTGCTCACCGGCGGACTATTCGTCACTTTCATGTCACTTATCATTGTAATGACTCAACCAACAAACCATTTCTATTTGCGTTTCTCAGTTCTCTAAACCCTCTTACGCGTTTTCTTTCAACCCTTCTCAGATTTTTATCTCGTTCCACAAAGTCGCTCTCTTTTATTCATTTACTATAAAACTAATTTAATTAACTATACATATTAATAAAAAAAACAATCATGTGAATTTTGGGAAACCTTACTTTATCTTCGTTTTTGTTTTAAAGCGTAGAATTGGTTGTAATAAAGTAGAATTACAATTTTACTAGAGTTTAAACTATTCTACAAAAAACTATAAAATTATAGTTTTATTAATCACAAAAAACACTTTTAAAAACATTTTCAATTCCTCAAAAGATGAAATTGATGGTTTGTAGATTAGCAAAAACATTTTTAGATTTCTCGAATAAGTCTCTTTGTATAGCGACTCGAGTCAGTGCGGTGCATCCTCTCAAGCAGTCTCTGTGTAGTTTATCGACCGAACTTGGGAAGTTAATTTCCTTCAGCCAACTGCACCTTTCGAAACACTTTCTACCAATCTTCTTCACGCCATTTTCAATAACGATCTTTGTAGCTCGTGATGAAGAAAAAGCCTTTTCTCCTATTACTATAACATTTTTAGGTACAGTGAAAGAGTTAATAGCTGGAGAACATGTGAATTCTTCCAACTTAGTAATAAAAGTTGGTATGACTGGACTCACATGATTCCGTTGTCTTAGAGCGCAGTCGTTATCCGAGAATTCTATCTCCTCGCAGTGGATATTTTGGTCTTCCAGAAATCGTGAAGTGAAGACGTCGACTTTTGCAAAGAACGTCCGACAGTTTGGGATATGAATTTGAGTCAGTGAGTAACACCCATCAATCCAGTGTTGTCCGAGTGTGTTCACACTTGGAGTCATTTCCAATTCTTTCAAGTCATTACATTGATAGAAACAGTAGTCTTCAATTCTAATAACGGATGGGGGTAATATAATCGTTTGGAAGTGGCACCCCGTGAAGCATTGACACAACAGTGACGTGACTTGACTTGGCACTGTCATTTCTTTACATCTCACTTCTGTAAACAATCGCGTCCCAAGTGATGTCACTTCTTTTGGAATAAGTGGAGTGACTCGATAATTAAAGGCTTCGTTGTATATCACCTTTTTCGCTAAGATGGTGTTATCCGTTTTCTTTAAAATCATCAAGTCGGTGTAGTAGAGGGGATACCATATCACCTTATGACTCACTTCCACTTGATACTTAAAGTCTGTTTGGGTATAGAAATGTTGTGTTTCCAATTGAGGGAAGAGTGCCTTGTTCTTGACAGGTATTGGATTATAGTGGAATTGGTCTAAGATGTATTGGTAGTCCTTACACACTGTGATCATATTCAAATAGTCTTCCTTTGTTTTAAAGTACTTCGAGACTATCATCATTGAATATCTATCAAGTCGTTTCTCTGTTTTTAAATATTTCTTAGCTTCGAGCTCATTATATCGACTCTTGTCTTCTTCTTCTGAATCATCTTCCGTTTCCGAAGAGACATCGAAAAGGGTTTTTTCGGTGTTTTGGTAGACATAAGTAGGTGTAGTGGTTTCATTAGAAGAGTAATTGTTTGATGAGAATAGATTACCCATTCCTCTATTCTTTCTTCTTACTGTTCTTTTAAGTTCATATTAAAAAAATTGTATTAAAAATAGTATATTATTAGTAATAAGTATTAAAATAGTATTTGAATAGTAAAAATCGTTTGAAAAAGAACAACTAAAGTGAAAAAGGCTTAACACAATTAGAAGAAGCTTTGAGTCTTTCCTTCAAGGAGCATGTGATTCTCAGCGGGAAGGCCGAGGAGAGCTCTGAAGAGGTTATCCAAGCACTCTCTTTGTTTGAACAAAGCGTTGACTACTGGGGTTCCTTTTGGTACGACTGGGGCCTTAAGGAGATAAGACAAGAATGACATAACTGCATTGAAATGGCTGAATTCCTTTCCTTCGACTGAGTAAGTGATTCTCGTCATGAACTCCATCAAGACAGCCAAGTCGATCATCAATGGTGCGGCCAATAATGAGTCTTCGCATGTGTTGTGTAAAGCGATGGTGTTATGTCCACCAAGGAAGATTTCACTGGTGTACTCATCCATAGCTCTCTTAGAGTCTCCGACGTATGGGACATACTTAATGACAATGACGTGGTCGGGATGTTCACCCTTCTTATACATAATAGTGTTCGACTTGACAACATCAGAGACGACATTTGATTTTGAGATTTCCTTTGATCTGAATTGGTTTGGCGAGCTCAAGTTCTTTCCGTCGTTATTTCCAAGGTGGTTGTATGAGACAATTGATTGCAACTTGAGTCCAGAAGAGACCAAGAAGTCAGCAAGAACTGACTTGATTTTAGTCTGTCCAGTCTTGAAATCGTCACCCATCACGGCGCCGTTGTGCTTCTCAGCAAGTTCGATGACACCTGGAACCAAAGTGTTTTGTGGGGAGCCGTTGACGAACGGGCATCCTTCCAAGATAGCAGCGGTCGCAAAGATAGTTGATGGTGAGACTTCCTCTTCGTCGTTAGCAATAGCTTTCAACAAGTTATCAGCAGTATCATTCAAGCCAGCCTTCAACTCGACGTATCTTTCAGTGGTGGCAGTCCACAAGATAACAACTCTGTCAAGACCATGGGCCGCTTTGAAGTCTCTAATGTTCTTTCTGACGGTGTCCAAGTGATTTTGTTTATTGCCTGGGATGACGTTGTCGGCTCTGTCGTCTTGGTTAGCGGCAATATAGGACTTGTAGTAGATAGATGGTAATGGGACCCAATCTTTAATGTATGGGTACAATTGCTTCTGCAAGTCATAGTCGACGACTTGAGCTCTCTTAAGAGCATCAGCCATATTAGTCTTAGAGATATCCCATCCACCAAGGACAATATCGTCTGGGCAGACCATTGGGAGGATCTCTTTGTATGGGGCATAGATTTCTTCACCTTCAGTTGTGATACCAAGTCTCATAGTAGCGCTCTGGGTGTATGAGCCATAATAGTTTGGTTCATGGACACCTCTCTTGTCGGTCCAGCAAAGGTGATGCTTGTTGGCCAAAATACCAGCAGTGACAGTGGTACCATTGTTTCCACCCCATCCAATCATCATAAGGCCCATCTTGGGAACCTTCTTGTTAACCTTGAACTTGTAGTCCTGTGATTTTGGAGTGCAGACTACACCTTCTGGTTTGACTTCGACTTGGGTGGTTTCGTATTTGAAATCCGCCTCGATGAAGTCAGCAGTTGAGTGACTCTTGGTGGTGTTGAATGTGTAGGCCATGTGATGTGAATTTTCAGATGCAAGACATGACTTATATACCTCGTGGAATTATGAAGTGGAGACTTCTTTTGCTTCGACATCAAAACGCGCACCCACGTGGGCGTTTCATTCATTAAACTTTAACACGAGAAGACGAATTACTAAATAACGTTTGCAACACCAATTCTATACTAATAGTTAATTAAACTATACAATTTGTTATTGGTCAATTGTTGTAAATTTTATATTTTAGGTATTGTAAGTGTACATTAGAGTGCACTGTCGCACTTTTTGACTAAGTTTTTTCGTATTTTTCTTGGGGAGTTGGAATTGAAAAGACCTTTTTTATTCGACTAAAAAATCCAATTATTGATAAACAGACTTGCACCGCAAGTGACCAAAATTTTCTTAGAAATAAAAACAGTTTTCAAAGAAATTTCTTACTCAATTGTGGAATCTCTCAAAACCTCGGTGTGATTTTCATCGACTTTTTATGTGCAGGAATAGCAACATCCCCGCCCATTTTCAGCCAATCAGATCAAAAGTCTTCTTATTTTCGATCAACAAAATGATATAATTTGTCTTCATGACAATGTTCATATGGCTTGAATTTGCTGAGAATTTTTATTTTTTAAAATACCACATTTTAGTTGTAAACATTCGGGAAATAATATTAAAAGTCATTTGATTCAATTTATGAGTGACAAAATGCGCTTTATTCTCAAAATTTTGCTATTTTATTAATATTGTATACACGTCATCATACGTAACCCAATTTATTACAGATAAAAAATGCAATTAATGTACTTTTATTTTTGACCAATCAGTTCGCTAAATCTGGTATTTAATTAGTTTTGTAGTTCGTTTATTATTATCGTTTTTCTTTGGTGATTCATCGAATGTTTGGTTATTTGATGATAACGAATGGATATTTTATAAAAAATTCCAGTTATTTTAGTATATAATTGATTTATATAATGGGGAGTTTCGCAAACTATTCTTTTTGGTAAAAAGAACTAAAGATTTTGTTTTTTTGGTTTGTATTATTTTAGTTTCTAAATTCATCCCATAGTTTTGGGGAAATACGAATATAAAATATACAATATTGAAGTAATACAAAAACAACTAATAATATCGTTTTAAATCGAAAAAAATTAAAAAATATTTGTTTAATTATTATTTTTTTCTTTTTTTGAAGTGGTAATATGAATTATATTTTATAGTTTTTTTATACAACAAATATCATACTTTTTCTAATTTTAATTATTAATAAATATTAATGACAATAAAAATTAACAATAAAAAATTTAATAAAACAAATTAGTTGTTTTATTATTATTTATAATAATTATGGTATGACCAGATATACATTTTAATTATTGAACCAAAACTATATTTTTATTAAACCAAACTACATATTGGTTTGTATTTAATACTTAATTCAACAATTACAATGTAATTTCTAAAAACTAACATTTTAAAAAGAAAAAAACAAATAACTTACTCTGGTCTTGTCTTTCCCACCAAGGCACCTTTCATCTTGTGCAACGATGGTTTGGGAAGTTTGGACATGTTTCTGATCACCGAGTCATCGAACACCTTAACATCTTTTTTGACAACAGCACCACCAAACATTTCTCTGAGAAATGCAAATGAGTTTTCTTCATCTATTTCGTCCTGCTTCTCTTGTTCGGCCTCGTCTTTCAGGAACAGGTGCATATCTGTAAACATATATCTCAAAGACGTGTAATCGTTGTCGTTTATTTGGTAAGTTTCTCTCTTATAGTCATTTCCAAACATATACCTTAGCGACCCTATTATATTGTCCATTTCAGTGTCTCTGACAATGAAAGGCTGCGAATCGGCCTTTTCATTCTTCACTCCAGTCTGCTTATTTGTTGAAAATACTCTTTCGACTGCATGTGCGACACCTACAAGCGCCTTCTTCAAAGACTTGCAATTTGTTTCCATTGGTTTTTCTCTCTGTTTTCAAGTCTTAAACACTCTTTCGTTCTTCCATCTCAATCACAGCCTTTTATTAACTCACTCAAAATGATCTCGTTTATTCTACAATAAAAATATATAATAAAATATAGAAAAAAAAACTTGCCAATAAAATAACACAAAACACTCAATACAAAAAAGTTGGAATAACGAGACAAATAAGTCAGGAATTTACTGGAAATTTAAAAGATGCACGTCCTTAATAAGAACATGTTATGTGCTGAAGTCATAATAAACTTCGTTGGGATCGATTGTTGTGTTGAATGTAATTGTGTTTCTGGTGACATCACTGATGAAGCTTAGCATCCTCAACGCCATGAAGTCATCCTCTGTCGTTGAAACATACGTCTTAGTTGGGGTGAGTTTATTCACATCGGGAAGTGTTGTGGTGATCACGACGCCCATGTCTCAACTGTGAATAATTCGAGTGATGTTTTTTTATTTCACAAACCAAAGTAAAATAGTTTTGTTTCCTTATCGCATTCATCCTGTTTTGCCATCTTTTCGTTTTTTATTTAATTTTTATCCTCAGTTTCTTTTCCCATCTAACTTTTTCAGTATTTCTAATACCACCAATTATTCACCTTTTTTTTCTTCACTTTTGTTTCCCGTTTTGTTTTGATTTAAATGGCTTCTATTATTTTTTTTGTTTTTGTCGCAAAGTTTTGTATTTTTGGACAATAATGAATGCAGTTTTTGATTATTTTGGTGTTTTTCCCGTTTTTTTCATATGTTTTCTTCAAATAATTAGTTTCGTTTTTTTAAATAAAAAGTGATATATTTAAATGTAGTTTTGGGACCATTGAATTAAAACAACTTTTATTTAATTATATATTAGACTAAAAAATAATTTAAACAACTACACTTAGTTTTATTTTTACAATAAAATCAAAAGTACTTTCCCTTCATTTTATTTATTTATATATTTTAGTTAATTCACAAATTATTATAATAAAAAATTGGGTAGTCATTCCCTCCAAAAACAAAAATAAAAAAAAGTAAGAAAATTTTGTTAAGATTGATTAACAATTTGTTAAAAACAATATTGAGTATTTTTAGAAAAAATTGTTATTATTAGAAGTTAATAAATGATAACATAATAGAGTAAGTCTAAGAACGTTGTCTTTTTGACAAAAAATAATTGATTTTTGTTTAAAAAAAAACGGGAATTAGGTAAAAATGAGAAAAACTGGGAAAAATATTGAAACAATGGTATTTGGGTTTTTCAAAAAATTTCCCGAAATATTCCATTTATAATGGTTTAAAAATCTGCAGACAAGGTGACAGACCAGACAAAGTTTAGCAAATGACTCTATATTTAAAATAAATAAAAAATTTACTTTGAAAATTTGGTTAAGCCCAATTTTATAAGCTTCTGTGCTTAAATATAATTTCAACTTTTATATTCTTGTATTTCTGTAGTATACAGATAATGGCGATTATCAATAATTCGTTTTTTGTTATTCGCATTCTCCACAATCTGTCATGGATTGTCTTAATACACACCACAGAGAATTAGCTATTATCTGTGAATTTGTAAACTGAAAGTATTTTTATTATAATAATTAAACCATTGTTTTACTATTTATTATAATACAAAACATTATGTATTTTATGGGCTTTTCGCCTGAGAATTAAATTTTCAAAAATTAGTATTGAAAAATGCTAACAAAACGGGAAAGATAAATTTACCCGTTTTATTAGTGTTTTTCAATACTAATTTTTGATAATTAAAAACTCGGGCGCGAAGCCTAGTATTTTAAATAGTTAACTACCACAAATGTGATTATTCATTATAAGCAAGAATTCGGAACTTGAATAAAATTTAAATGAACTTTGGTTTGTTTTATTTTAGTAAGTACGTTTTTATCTTCAGTAATTTTATTGATGCCATGCTCAGCCACCATTATCTGTTGTGATCATTGTGCAGGGATAACATCGGTTTAGTTTAAATTACTTGTCTTGGAACAATTCGAGACAAAGTTTCCAATTGGATTGTGACCAATAACGGTCAACTTCTGGTACTACGAAGTATTCAATCAACTCCAAAGTGAAAATATTACCGGCTTTATGGAGCATACGACTTGCCTCCTTAAACGAAACAAATATAAGTTTTATCCGATACAAATGAAAATCAATGACACTTGAACTTTTGAACGAGGCTACTTTTTCTTTATTCTTTTTATTTGATTTCATGATTTCCAAAACTTTCTTTATGTGATAAATTAATTGCACACCAGTTGGTTTTCTTTGGAGTATTAGACGTTCTCAATAAATTGCAAAGCCATCCATCCATCTGTCTAGCTTATCTTTTAAATAAAATCACCGAAACATTTTTGGAATCCGTCTTCATGTTCAACTATGTGGGTCATTATTGAAAGCAGCGACATTTCTTCGATTGTTGTTGAAACTCTTGAATTTGGAGATTACTTGGAAACACCAAATAAGCACAAATCCAATGGTTGGACAAGATAACTCGAATAAGGCACACAACAATAAAAAAGATTTGCAAACTTAATCATTTCATTGTTAATATGACAATAGTATATATACAGTCGAATTGGGTCTACTTGTGACAGTATTTTTATGAAAGTGATATGATTTTTAAAAAATGTACACCATTTTTGATAAAAATGATGAATTAATTAAGAAGTGATAGTAATTTGTTTGAAAAATTATGAGTATTTTTTTATTAAAGTGATGAATAATCGTAAAAATGATGATTTATAGTAAAAAAATGATGGGAAATTAAATCAAAAGTGATGGATTTTTCTCAGAAATGATGCAATCTATAAGAAAGTGACCAATAATAATTTAAAAAAGTTTATGATTGTTAACACAGTAGTATATAAATTATGTGGATTTAGGGTGTACCCTCATTTTCTCATAATTTTAACTAAAATCGCGAGGGGACGCGTAATCTGCATTTTCACAAATTTCGGGATTTATTTTTAACAAATTATTTGAACTATTTTTTTAAAATATTTTATTTTTTTATTTCCCTAAAATGAACACTGATAAAGATCAATATAGAATTAAGAATTTTTACAATTTTACTATTACTTATTCTGAAGAAGATTTTTTAAACTGTTTCACCATTAAAGCTGGAACTATTAAGGCTGCTTCTACTAAAATAAATAATAAAAATGTAGAAAAGAATTAATTGCAATGGACATTGAAACAAGAGATTTATATTTACAATACAAAGCAAAATTGGAAGATCAATTAAAAAGAATGAAAGATAATAAGAAAAGTACTATTAAATTAGAACAACCATTTTTAGCAAAAGTTTTTGATAAATTAAACAAAACTGATAAACAAACTTTTGGTTAAATTAATAAAAAAGCAACATTAATTAAAGATTTAGATGAAGAAAAAATTCAAAAAGATCTTGATAAAAAGAATTTAGAATGGAGTTTAAATAATATTTCATTTGACGGTGTTAAAGATAATGATGATTTAATCAGAGAAGATATGTATCAAAAATTTGAAGAAGAATTAAGAATTAACGATGAAAGGAAGAAATATTTTAAAGAATTGAAAGAAAAAGAACAATACGAAAACAATATGGAAGAATATAAAGATATGATTGAAGAAAATGAAGATCATACTGAAATTAAAACTAAAGTAACTTATGATAGAGCTAATAAAACAATTAAAGCAGATTTTAGATGTGGTTTTAGAGAAAAATTAAGAAGAATTCAATTGGTGAGAGTGTATTTTAACGATTTAATTAAATCCATTCCTTCTACTACTGAAATAGTTTATAACTATTACCTTAGTCAAGATGGATGGAAATCTTAAATGTTAAATACTCAAGACGCCATTGATGAATTTCTTAATTCTGTTTCTGAAGAATCCATGGGTTTTATCAATAAACAAGAAGTAAATGCTTCTATCGATTCTACTTTTTATGTTCAACAAACTATTCCCGAACCATTATTCATATTAGAATTGAAAATTTCTCCTTATCATTATACTGAAGATCTTATTCATCAATATAAAATTACCGTCGGAAGCTTTTTTCCTTATCATTATAAACCAGAATTTGAAATATTTGATCAATATCTTGCTAAAGCACAAATATTCAGTTCATTGTTTAATGAAAATGGAAAGGTTAGATCAGAATTTGATTTAAATTGTTTCACTTATGCTTTAAAACAAGCTAATGTCGATGATGAAACTTTAGAATTAGTATTAATTCATTGTAGAGGTCGTTATCAAAAAGCTAAATTATTAGATGAATTGTGTAAATCGGCTCATATTTGAATTAGAATTGATAAAGAGAATACCGATAAATCAAACAAACATAAGAATAGAAAAATAGATTATTATGGATGTGAACTCAAAGATGCTAAATATAATTTAGAAATGTTTTTATATAGAGATTCATGAATGAAAGGCGATCAATATATTTTGAATATTGATATTCCAATTACTCCATTTTATCTTAAAAATAGAGAAGAAATTAATAATTGGGCTATTACTCATAATAAAAGTATAGAATCTATGTTCAATAAGCAACGTTATAATAAAAAGAAACAATGTTATTATGTTAAACCAGGAGCTAAAACTACTATCAAGTTATCTGATCTTATTCTTTATATTAGAGATCACAATGGATTTGAACCATATACTCTATCTGATGTTTTACATTTGAAATCGGATTTATCTGAATATGTATTTCAATCATTAAATACACTTGAATATTTACCTTTTGAAACAAGAAATATTGAAATAAAAGAAAATAAACGTAAAGAAGTAGATCATTCTTATTGGTACGCTGATTTTGAAGCTAGTACACAAGGATATCATAATCCATATTGTGTTTGTTATTCTAAAAGAGGGGAAGATAAGATTTATAATAAATACGGAAAAGATTGTGCTTATGATTTCTTATGTGATTTACCTCATAATGCTGTTTGTTATTTTCATAATCTTAAATATGATGGTTCATTCCTTTCTAGATATGGAGTTAATAGATGTATTAAGAAATCAGGTAAAATCATGCAAATGACTCTTAAATTCAAAGGCAAACAATTAATTTTTAAAGATTCTTATGCTTTAATTTCAACTAGTTTAGCATCTTTTCCAAAGATGTTTGGTTTATCTAATATTCAAAAAGAGATCTATCCATATAATTATTATAATAAGGATAATATTGAAAATAATATTGGTACTATATTAAAAGCCGACAAATATGAAATTAATAAATGGAGTAAAGAACAGTTTAAACTAAACTTGGGCCACAAAGTCCGACACGTTATAACAGTATTTTTTTCTTTTGTTTTTCGGGATATTAATATATTTTGTCGAAAATTATACCTGTTTTACTTATCATAATTTTCCCTTATTTCGATTTTTTGCGTCTTTTTTTTCAATTTATATTTTTCAACTTACACTACAATTTCCTTATTTCAAAATCATAAATTATTTTGGTTTATTAAACATGAAATATCAATTTCATACCCAAATTGTATTTTAAAATGACGAATTAAATCTTTATTAAAAACAATTAACAAAATAAAAATAAAATTAGTTTTTTTTAATTCGTCGTTTTGTACAATAACAACTAAAAACTTGACTTCATTATAATTTTAATATTAATTAAAACTATAAAAAGAATCAAATTTAAATAAAAACACATGAAATTAATTAAAACATGACATATCACAAAACAATTTTAATTTTTGTTGTGTAGAAAATATTAATATTTAAATAATATATAAATGTAAATATATAATAAACAATTAATTTTGTTTTTATAAATAAAATATTGTCGTTTAATATTTGATTCGGAATAAATAACACCAAATTTATTCAAAATGATACATTGGTTTTTGTACAAAATAGTCACACCAAAAATGAATTATGAATAAATGTTTTTTCTTATATTATATATAATTATTTCAAAATGAATTATTATTAGTTTTGTTAAAAAAACATATAAAAAATTGCAAAATCAATGACTATTTCAATCCAAGAAGCTGTAACAATAATGAAAGTTGTTGGTGAAATACGTTTAAATTTGCTTCCAGATGAATTTATGTCTCAAATAATCGGTGATGAAATGTTTGATGAACGTATTAAAGATATCGTTGGAGATCAAAAATATTCTGTTTTGGCAGCAATGCAGTCAAACCCCAAAGCAACAATGTAATTAAAAACAAACTTAATTGTTGGTGGAACTGCAATACAGATATCATTTAACGTGGATCCTGATGTTTATAATAAATTATTTCCTGAATCTCAATATTTATTACAACGACCAATTTTAACAGTAAATTCTGATTACATACCGAAAATAAATGAAAAACTTGATGAAATAATTCAAACATTAAATATAACAAATAACAACACATGTTTGATGCCTCTACTTGAAACAAATGAAATATATCTTAATCCGATAAAAATAAAAGAAGAAAATCTTCTTGTTTGTTTCAAAAACCACGTATACACTCCATTTTTAATACAACAATTATTTCGAAAAAACAACATAATTCCTCCAGGTAAAGGAAAAATATATCGATGTATCAAACCATTTAAAATGGGAAATTCATTAGTAACTCCAAAAATGGGACGTCCAAAAATACCCATTTTTATCAAAGAAAATATAATAAAAAGAACTAGACGCCAACCGAACGAATCTGGATCAACATGTGCAAAAAAACTTAAACGTTTTTGGCATTAAAAAAATTTCTAAAACTGAAGTAAATCTTATTCGAAAAGCACATCATTTCAAATATACACAAAAAATTAAAGAACAATTTTTGTCTCATAAAAAGATTCAAGATAGAAAATCATTTGTAGATAGTGAACTTAAAAGAATAATGAAAGAAAAAAATAATAATATAAACAAACTTGGACATAGACATTTACCAATTTTATTTTCAGATGAGTGTCGTTTCTGTTTCCAAAATGATGCCCGAAACAACAAAGTTTGGATAGAAAGAGGATGTTTAAATAAAAAGTGTATACTTCATATGCCAAAACATACAACAAGTGCAATGGTATGGGGAGTTATCGGTGTTGGGTTTAAAAGTGAGTTGATTCATTTTGACAAAAATGTTACATCACAAACTTACATCAATTTCCTTAAAACCAGTGGAGCACTGATTGAAATGAAAAAATATCGTAAAAAATTTCTTTCTATGCAAGATGGTGCCACTCCTCACACCACAAAAATACCTGTTGTTTTTTCGAAAAAGAAAAAATAAAATTGTTAAAAAAATTGGCCTGGAAATTCGCCCGACCTGAATCCCATTGAACAAATTTGGTCTATCATAAAGAGAAAAATTAATTTGACTATTGATATGGGAAAATATGAAGTATTTGAAGAAGTGAAAAAAGTTTGGAATTCAATTTCACAAACAACAGTTGATCGACTCGTTTTATCATATGAATAGCGCTTATTGTTATGCAAAAAGGAGAATTATCAATCAATTGCAAAAAACTGTGGAAATGTCATAACTTGATACATTAATAACTTTTAAATAGTTTTTAATAACTTATAAAATTCGTTATAATTACACTTTTTATAATAACATATATATATTAAAAAAATAATTATTAACAAAAAATATTTTTGTTATAAAACATTTTCATTTTAAAACTGTGTAGTTACAGAGTAATTATTTGTGAAAACATTGAATGTTTTAATAGATGTTTTTGTGGGAATCATTAAAATATTTAAAATAAAAAAACACATCAAAAATAAAATAAAAACAGAAATGTTCATAACATTTAGCAAATTTCCCATTATTTTTCGACGAAAATGATATATTATTTAAATAAACAATCGAAAAAATAACAAAAAAATAAGTCCGAAAGTCCGACACGTCGGACTTTGTGTCCGGAGTTTATTTATTGAAAATATTGATTCTATTGAAAATTGTCTTATTGATGAATTTAAATTCGATATGAAAGCTTATTGTGTATTCTATTGTAATCAAGATGTTAGAATCTTAAAACAAGGTCATTCTAAATTTAGAGATATGTGTTTAGAATATTTAAATATTGATGTTGATAAAGTAATATCAGCAGCTTCTTTAGCTAATACTTACTTTAAGCATAACGTTTATTCAAAAATAGATAATTTAAAAGAATATGGAGGAAAAGTTAGAGAATTTATTCAAGGAGCTATTTATGGAGGAAGATGTATGACTAGAGATAATAAAAATGGTATGTAAATGATGAATTATATGATTATGATGCTTGCTCATTATAGACTTCAGCTATTAATAGATTAAAATTAGCAACAGGTTCTCCAATTGTTATTACTAAAAATATGTTAATTAATGATTATTTACTTAATCACCTTATGGATGAACAACAATTAGAACCTACTGAAAGTAAATTTATTTCTGCTTTTATTGTTGATATTGAAATTACTAAAGTAAATAAGAAATTACATTTTCCATTAATTGTTAAAAAAGATAAAACTGGTAATCATAATACTAATGAACCTTGTATTATGAGAGTTGATAATATATTATTAGAAAATCTTATTAAATTTCAACGGATTGAATATAAAATAATTAGAGGCTATTATTGGACTTGTAATAAGTCTGATTTATTATCTAACGAGATGTCTAAATTGTATAATTTAAGAAGAGATTTTAAGAAACAAGGTAATCCAGTTCAAGAAGTATTTAAATCAATTATGAATTCATCATATGGTAAAACTATTCAAAAACCAATTAAATCTGATCTTGTATATAAACAAATATCTGTTAAAAATATTAAAGGAGATATTCAATACGATGCTGATAGATATTTAAGAAAGAATTCATTATTAGTTAAATCATTTTATGATGTTGCTGAAAATATAAGATGCTTTGAATGTAATAAAAGTTTTGATGATTTCTTTGTTCCAAATCTTATTGGCGTTCAAACTCTTACTATGTCAAAACGAATTATGAATGAAGTTATGTGTTTAGCAGAAGATTTAAATATTCCAATTTATTATCAAGATACTGATTCAATGCATATTTTAAAATCAATACTTAGTGAATTAGAAAATGAATATTTTAATAAATATAATAGAGTACTTAGAGGTTCTAATATTGGTCAATTTCATCCAGATTTTGATGAATTAACTGGTTATGTTACTAGTATTGAATCTTATTTCTTGGGTAAAAAGGCTTATTGTGATAAATTAACTAATGAAAATAATGAAATAGAATATCATCTTAGATTAAAAGGTATTCCTAATAATTTATTAAATTGTCAATATGATGATCCATTAAAATTATATAAGAAACTATATGATGGAGAATCGTTTAATTTTAATCTTTTACAACTTAGACCATCATTTGAATTTACTAAAGATTTTATAATTAAATCGAGATCTCAATTCTGTAGAAATATTAAATTTAATACTGAATTGGGTTCGTTTTAATAATTTTAAATGTCTTTAAATAAAGAACAAGAATTAACTAAATTTTATAATAATTATAAAGATAAAGTAACATATGCATATAATAATAGAGATAGATTATATGGAATTAATCCTGATCATGGTTCTAAAAGAATTTTAAAAATTTTTTATTCAAGTATTTATAATTATTTTAATATCACTAATAATAGAACACAAAAATTATTAGATGATATATATGATATATACATTAATAATGCACTAAGTATAAAGTCAAGTATATCTAAAATGCAAGTACTTACAGGTGCACATGAAGTTAAAAAAAAGATACAAATACACCTAAACCAGAAGTTAAAGAAGATAAAGAAATTAAATATTCGCCTGAAATTCAATTAAATGCTGAATTAAGACCTCAACCATCAATTCAACCACATGGTACAATTACTTCCATAGCTACTTATCCACCAACTAATTATTTTAAGAAAGATAGAACAATAAAACAATTATTTAATGTAGACATGAATCAACATGTTCCATCATTAGCTAAAAATATATATACTTATTTCAATAACAAAGATATAATTTATGCTAATAATTTTAAACCATCTCCACCCAAATATTCATTTTATAATAAAAATTTTGCTTATAAATTTGTTGCAATATCAAATACTTATATGTTTGATATATTGTATTTCTTTGATAAAGATAAGAGAGTAACTCAACAAAAATATGATAAACCATCTGTAAAAATAAATTTTGATCACAGAGTTCATAAAAATAATCCATTACAACCATACCTAATAGGTATAAATGTGAATACAAGATATGGGTATGTTATTTCTATTAAAGATAAAACTGCATCATCAATTATAAATGGGTTTGAAGAATTATTTGAACAAGGATTAAAAATGACAAATTTAATATTTGATGGAGAACGAGGTATATCATCAAATGATTTTGCTGATTATATTAATTCTAAGAACATTAAATTATTTGTTACAGCAACAAAAATTCATACTTCTACAGCTCTCATTGATAGATTATGTAGAACCATAAGAGATTTATATGTCAAATATTATATTTTAAATGATGATGAATTTAAAAATATAATTAATTCTATATCATTTCAAAACATGAAAAGAAAAGAATTACTCCAATACATGACTAAAATACGTAAATTAT
>NW_004443753.1:41709-73741 GCF_000330505.1 Entamoeba invadens IP1 | reverse complement strand
ATTTAAAAAAATACTCAATTCGATGTTGATGGAGATGGTGTTAATGATTATATTGCTTATGATGATAAAGGTAGAGTTTACGCTTTTAATCAATATTATGTTGATCCAAAAAAACCATCTCATGAACCATATTATACAGATTATTATCATAATACTAATAGAGATGAAAGAAAAATAAAATCTTATAATTCGTATTTGAAAAATGATGCTCAATCTAAGTTAGGATTTGCTCAATTATCGAAATTTAAAACAGCTAAACCTAGATTAGATGATATGATCAAAGAAGCATTATATCCATATTTTACAACTGGAAAACTTTTGACATTGGCAGTTGATGTATTTAAAAAAAAGAATTGTAGATGATTTATTAATTGATCCTAATTTACTTTCTGGAGATATGAAAATTAAATTTAGAATTATAAGATCTGATTCCATTTTTAAACAAAATTATTATGCTGCTGTAAAAGCTATTTTAGAATTAGCTAAAAACAAAGGTTTTATTCAACCTTTAGCATCTGTAGTAAATGGTTTAATTGGAAATACGATTAGTAAAAAAGAATATGACGACTTTATGATAACTTTACACAAAATAATTAAAGAAAATATGAATATTGAAAGATTAAATTATAATAGTGGTATAGAGAAAATAAATGATATTCATGATAGAAAGGCTAGAAGTGAACTTATTAAATTAATTAGACAAGGAAGAGCTCCAGATGAAAACACAATTAAAGAAGCTGAAAAAATAGCTGATCAAAAGTTTATGAAAAAGATAGCACAAGTAAAACCAAAAGCTGAAATGGAAACTGTTGATATTAATTAAACAAAACTATATACTAATTTATTTTATTATTTTTATCATATTTTTAGTAATAAATGGAACGACTTCTAAAGAAGTCTAAGCATTTTTTTTAATTTATAAAAATGGAAGTATTTTCAACAGCTTATCAAGATAAAAGTAAAAATAGTGTTTTTTGCACATCATATTTTAATCCTTCTACAATAACATCTAATGAAATTAAAACTGATAAAATTACAAGCATAGATGGAACAGTAAGTATAAATACAAAAGATATTTTTTCTACTGATTATGTAAATTCTGAAATATTAACATATTATAATAAATCTAAAAGTTATAGTGATAATGTAGCATTAGTATGTAATACATATTCTGATATGATTGCATCAGCGTGTAACTCTTACAGCGACAATATTGGTTCTTCATGTAATGCGTACACAGATACAAAAATAGCTTCAATACCAATTCCAAAAATAATATATCCATATCCAAATATAATTTCACAAGATGTGACGACATATAAAAATGTTACTTATTCTATTAAATCAGAAACTGATAAAACTGCATATTTTAGAATAAAAATTGATAATGTTACAGAATTCTTATCAACAAATAGAATAGTAAAAGTAGTTCCATATGTAATTATTAATAATGAAATTTATAAAGTTATTGAACAATTTAGTGGTGGAAGTATGTTAAATGGAATAGTATATACAACAGTACAAAATCTATTTAATGTAAATCAACATCCAATAATAATACCAGATACAGTTAGTTATTTATGGGGTGATGGATATTATTGTTTTAATTATTTCAGTTTATATTTACCAAAGAATTTTACATCAAATAGTAACATAATATATGTAACAACTAAACCAATATGTGTTTATTTATATTGTAATCTTAATAATTTATTTTATCCTGGTATTAGTTATTCAGGAAGTAATCCAAATTTAATGTGGAGTAATATAAATATATATAATAATGGAATGTATCTAATAGAACCAAATTTACAAATAACAAATACATCATCTATTACAGAAATATGTCAAGGTTCTTCACTAAAAATATATATGTCATCCAAAGCTGTATCTAATTTTATTGATTATAAAACATATATTATTAATTTATTAGGAAGAACTACTACAACTACAATTTATGATATTTGTGAATCAAGTGTTGCTTATAATAATTATAATTCTAGAAATGATTTATGGTAAGTCATTTTTTTCAAAACACTAAATGGTTGAATTAGAAAAAATAGTAGAATTAGCATCATTATTATCATTTATATTTCTGATAATATTTATTACAATATTAAAAATATTTTCATATTTGTTTAAAAAGAGATTATTCAAATTAAAAGAACAAAAAATATTAACAACAAATATAACACCAAGAATACATAGTGTTTAAAACATTAATTCTAACTGTTATTTAAAATAATAATCAGAATCAATATTGATTATATTATTTTTGTAATCAGTAAACCATATTTTTATTTTTTGTTTATTGTCTTTGATTTCAAATGATTTTTGATTATCACTGTTAGCAAAAATTATAAAACCATCTTGTGAAGGATAATCATTACTAGTATTCAAATCACTTCTTAAAATATTACCACAATCAATCTGACCTGATGAATTATAAAATCTAGTAGCAATTGTATTAACACATTTATTATTATTAGTAGAAGAAACAAATTCAATTGGTAATTCAACCTCAAATTGATATGAATTTATTACTTTGCAATTATTATTATGTAAATTCATGTATAATTTTCTCATTTTATAAAACAAAAATATACATATACATAAATAACAAATTGTAAATAAGCTTCGCGTAGATTGTATTATTAATATAAAATTATATGTAATCACGAAGTGCAAAATAACATGGAATCGTTACAAATTTATCATTATCATCAAGTTTACATACTATGTTACCATGATCATATCTTATCATTGTTGCTTTAGTACTAAAATAGTTTCTTGTCTTTCTGAAAGTATTGTCTTTGCTATTATCCAAATATATTATTAACTTGTCTCCATATATATAAGATAAAAATCCATTTTCAAATTGTTTATATAATATTTCATCATTCTTCTTAACCATTTGTTTAATATAATCATATTCAAGTTGATAGCATTTATACATATTGTTGTAATTAGGTATGTATTGCATATCAATAGGTCGATAACCAGTTTTATTATGTTTTGAAAAAATAAAGTAAGTAACAATATCTTGAATAAGTATATCCTGATTTTTGTTTACATATCTTGACATTGTATTATCATAAGCAGTTCTAATTGTTCTGATAACTCGATCTACAACTCTGTTTTTATTAATATGTTTGGATGAAGATGAATATGTTCTTATATTCAATTTATTGAAATAATTTGACATATAAGTGCTATTCAATGCAGATTCACCATCAAAACGTATGTTATCAAAAACGACTCCAACATTAAGTAAAGTATTAAAAGGCATTATTAAACTGTCATTGTTTTTATTATAAAGTGAAAATACATATAAATATTTTGTGTTAATATTAATAATGAACATGTAGATATTTTGTTTGGTGCTGTTTCTGGAATCAAAGAAAGCTAAATCGACTTCATAACTATTAAAATATGGAGAGTAATAAAGTCTTGAATAAAGTTTATTCATGGTTTTCGGATTGAAGTCTTGACTAATTATTTGTTTCTTATTGATATCTTTTTTCAATATAGATTCATATTTATCTAAACTCTTAAATGGATAATCAATTGTTAAATTATTAAAAGGTATGTTCTCCATAAATAATTTATTACGTTTTTGATTTACAAGTTGTTCTCTATGTCGCAATCTTCTTGTTTAATGTTCTTTAATTTGTTTTTGTTTAATATCAATTCCTTCTCTAAAACTCATTTCTAATTTATTTTAAACTATAAAGTCAAAGGTCGGAAATTCTCGACCTCGAAATTAAATATTTTATATATATATATTGTTCGTGGAACCTCACTTCGTTTCGGTTCTCCTTATTATGTTAGTTTATGTTCTAGTCTTGTTCAAAATTTATTTTTTAAATTATTTTCAAAACTATACTGGGTCACTTCTCTCGAACTTAGTTTTTAAATTAGTTTTTAAAAATTATTTTCAAAATACTAATTTATATTTATTTTAACATATATTTTCTCAAATTTTTATTTTTATATAAATTTTAAAATAAACAACATTTTAGTGTAAAATGAGCAAATTTTAGGCAATTTTATGTCATTCGACCTTGAAAAAGAAGGTCGTAAAAACCCATATAAATGAAGGTTAATCCTTTGCGATTTTTGAAGAAATTTTTCTCAAAAACCAGGGAAATCAATAATAAAAACTGTTTCATCCTTTGGGGGTTTCGAAGGTTTTGAAATTGAAAAATAGCTGTAGGATAACACTGTGTTAAAAAAGGGGGTCCAAAAAGTTAAAAAAACCCTAATAAAGTGATTTTCATAGTATGCTATTTTTGCGAGTTCGAGAGAGGTGACCTACTATAACTACTTATGAGCAGTCAACAAGTTAACAAACTTCTCAACTTGTTTTTTAAAATTACCAAATATTATTTAGTTTACCATCACTTCTCCGAGTTTATCTGCATGTTTTTTTCTCCTTGACTTTGGTTTGTTGGGCGGTGATTTTTTTCACGAACAAGTTGCTCATTCAATGGCAAATCATTCAATTTTACCACAAATTACACCTTCATCTCGATTAATGAGCCCAGTGTTGGTAATACAGGAGTTGTTGTGAAAGTTTGGTGAAGCGAATAGTAAAAGGATTGTTCCTTCAAACTTGCAGTGAAGAGTCATTGCAATTGATATGGGTGCGCTGATTGCTAGTAGCAATACATTTTGATTTAAAACTAAAGGCTGTTTCTAATGAGGTGAAAGAGAAGGAAATATAATTCATTTTTTATAATTATAATCACACTGTTTTGGGTGCCGGTGCAACAAGAAAGTGTTACTTCATGACAACATACGACACCAATGTTGTCATTAAGTAAGTCGTGGTGCATTCGAAAGAAACCTTGAATCTGAGAGGCGATTCTATATTGTCTATGTCGCCGAGCAAAATGGATACAATGAAATCTTGAAAGGCATCAGAAAGAAGTATGAGAACCACTCTTTATTGACAATCATTGGCTCAGCTTGTGTGGGAGCGAAAAACTCAAAGTGCTTACACGGAAAAGTGAAGACATGAAACACAAGGCTGAGATAATAAGAGAACTTGAGATTGCGCAGACTTGAAGTTTTTTTGCAATTAAGTCATTCATGTTTTTTTGGGCCAAGTGGTGTTGGCAAGACAGAAATTGCAAAAACATTTGCAAATAAGCTTTTTGACAACGAGAAAAATAAAGTCAGAATCAATACGAGTGAATACATGGAGTCGCACGGCGTTTCATGACTGATTGAAGCACCATTTGATTACGTTGGACACGACGAAAGTGGACAATCGACAGAGGCAATCATTAAGAATACATACAGCGTTGTTCTGTTTTATAAAGTCTTAAAGGCGCACTTGTAGGTGCTTGATGACTGGCATCTCACATTATGAAAAAACATTTTACTTCAAACACACAGTCGACTTTTTTACAAACGCACTTGTTGACTGTTTGTAATTCGTTGCAGCTTGTTCAAAAGTTATCAAATCTGTTTTATTTTAGACACATTGTTTTCAAAATGTTGCATTTATTTCATTATTTGTCAAATTCATTTTTTTGACTCTTTTGATACTTTTGACGTATCCTTTTAGTATCATTTCGTATTAATCTTTTTTTTGAGATATATGAGTGTTCTTTTCAACAGTTTCAGCTCATAATGTTATTTCAATAATATTTTCTCATTTTCTATTTATCGCCTATAGTATATAAATATTTTTTTAATTTATAGTAAAACACAGTATTTATACCATGATAAAAAATACCTCTGATCTGTCAAATTTTGCAATAAAAAAAAACAAGAACGTTTACTTGTGAAATGGTGTATGTTTTGATGTGTTTGTTTTCAAAAACACGTAAAAACAAATAATAACACTTAACAAGTGTCGTAGTTTAAATCTTTAATATTTAACATTTTCATACAATAAAAGGATTTATGATAGTTTTAATATTATTCTATTTAACCATTATATTTTTTTCTAGTTTAACCAACTACTTACTAATTCATTTAGTTTTTAAACTATTAACATAAACTATTTATTTGAACTTTTCCAGTTAAGGTAATTTTTTTCCAAGTGAACTATCATTGAAACAAATATACGTTTAAAAAATGAACATTATATATTAATTCTTTGTTGTTTTTGAGTTACTAAAAAAAGAAAAGTGTTTGTCGAAAAAGTACCAAAATTATTTGTTCATTTTTTAGAATTTGTTCGTAGTGAGCATTCACATGGTGATTGTGGTTTGCAAAACGTGCTTGAATAATGTTTGTGATCAAATGAATGTTTTTGTTATTTGAATTGTTATTTGTCTACAATTAAAGATGTTTGAGTATAAGTTGGAAATAAATTTAAATCGAAAAAAATAAAATTAAAAACAATTATTGAAACGTTCTTCTTTTCTTTTTTAAATGTCATCAGTGTTAAAGTGTTACAATTTTAAGTTTATTGTTTTTAAGTTTTCTATTTATTATGTTTTTTTACTGTTTAATTTGTTGTTTTATTCAAATCCGTGTTAATATGAAATCGACCCAGCTTTTATTTTTAAAAATTTGTTTGTAACATATAGGTGAGCTACAAAGTCGTTACGGTAAATAGAACCGTTACGAAACAAAAAAATATTTTTTGTTCTTTTTATTGTAAAAACTTTCAACTGTTTTTGTGCTTTGTTTTGGTTGAAATAAGGTTTTTGTTGGATTATCTTGTCCAACTTTTTTATTTTTTTGTAATAAATGCAACTGGAGTGATTTTATATTTTTTCATTACATCGCTTTTTTAGCTTTTATTTAAAATTGTTGATTTATTTGGTTACGCATATCAAACCATTTTTTACCAAGAAGAAATCACATATCAATAAATAAATAATTGTGTCACTTGATAAATCAGGAAAATATCAACAAAATTTAATAATTATCTTGATACACCAAAAAAGTTGTGAACATTTTTCAATATTTTTATCAAAATGTATTCTTGTTCAATTAAACGACTGTATTTCAATACTATATGGTCATAATATAAAACGTTTAACGGTGACATTGTTCAATATGAACTTTTGATATGATTTATAACACATTTTTAAAATGTCAATTACCAATAAAATTATCAGATGTAATTTTTAACATATAAAAAATTTAATCAACAATCAAATTAAATGTAAATAATATATGAAGTATTAATAATAATCACCACACCAATTTGACCAATTTTTTGAATTAGTATTTAATAATGAAATGGTGTCGAAATATAATAAAAAATAAAACAGTTGTAAATATACAATAGGTATTGATCGAACTACAAATTATTAAAATAATAAAAAAAGCAAAAACAACAATTTATAGTCTGCGTATAAAACCACTGGGACTGAAAAAAAGTCAATTTTTAATTTGATAATAATTTCTGGTATAGTTTTCATTTTCCCTATTTCCTCGATTTTAGTCACAAAAACTAGGTTTACCACCAACATTGACCTTAACACTTTAGAAAAGCTCTTTTATTTTTTCTGATAGTTTAAAACAGTGGTAAAGGAAATATGTGAATTGCTGAGAGTGAATTGTTTTGTTTTGAAAAAGTGAAAAAAATCTGTCTAAAAATAAATGGAATGTTCGTATGACGACAAAAAAATGTTTTTATTTTATTTTAGTTTTTTGCTGTTTTTCAAATAACAAAATTATTTTTCTGAATAACATTTTTTTCAAATCCCTCTTAGTGCATCTTTGTTCAACATCCCCTTCTGTGATTTATCAAGTTGTTTAGTAGAATTTTTGCTTATGATAACTACATTACTTAACACTCGCACATTGATGTCGTTGAACAAACGGTATTCCAAATACCATCAATAAGTGTTCCAAATCACATTTTCTTAAAAGTGACATGATGATGAACACTGTATTTTTTTCCACACCTTATAACACCAATACCTCAACTTTTGGAAATTTTATTTTTGCAATTGAAAAACAGATCTGTTATTTTTAAAGTGTTCTCCGTTATTGAAGGGAACACTCTTGTTTTAACACAACATTGTTTCACTGCCATTGTTCACTTATTTGAGAGTGTTTTTGAAATCAAACTTTTCAAGCAAAACAGAGCGCATTTCTTTTAAAATGGTGAAAATAGTGTTTAATAACTCTATTTTCATTCCAAATGGTATTATTACTTCACATTTGCTCCTTTTTGTTATTTTCAAAATCATTGTTTTTAAAACTTTTTACGCAAAAATAATTTGTTGGGAAAATAATCCAGTAAATTTATTTAAAATGGTCGACCAGCGGTTTTATTTGTCCATCGATAAATAACAAAGAGTTTATAAATTGTGGCAAATAGCGGATTGTGGTTAAAAAACATCGGATAACACAAACAAAACAGTCAAGAAAAGAACAACATGTTCATAGTTAATGGTTAAAAAAGTAGATAAAATTGGTAAATAACATCTATTATTTCGGGGTTTAATACATACAAAACCCGTCATAATAGTCATTAATAGACCAATTTATGAAACAAATAAAAACATATTTATTATTAATCAAGTTATTAATTTAACCATATTGTAATTATTATTATTATTATTATTATTATTAAATATATTATTAATACATAGTAAAATGCTCTATTTTTGCTGTTTTCTCTTTTAAATTAATATGATAATTATATTTATTAAATATTATTTATTTTAAATTCCTACAATTATTAGTAATAACAATCTAATATAACAATAATAAATAACCCACAAACTATAAAAACTAAAAAAATAAAACCTCAATCACTTATGTCAAAACAAATAACAAAGAAATATGTTTATAAAATGGGAGAAGAAAAAGTACGTAGCAAGAACATCATGAAGCCTATAGTTGCCAATTCTAACAATTTGAGAGATCACCTTAAAGATAACGTTCAACTCTTTATTGCTTTTCAAGAATTTTAAAACATAGTCAACAAACAAGAATTTTGTGATTTCAGGGATGAAGTTAAATTTTGTTTGGATTATTTCGAAAAGAAGAAAGAGTAGTTGTGTTTCCCCAATAAACGTTTCATTGACCACTTGTTTGGAATTGTTATTTGGAACACAGAAAAAAGAAGTGTCGAAAGTCAGAGAGCAAAAAATAACAAAGAAAAGAAGGAAGGCAAATGCTTAGAAAAAGGAAAAACAAGGATTTTATCGGATGATATAATCAAAAAAGTGAAACAAATCGTCGAACAAAACACTTCAGTTAAACCAGAAGAACTTGGTCTTTATCTTCTGAAGAATCATGGAATTGCAATAGAGAGCCAAGCGCTCCACAAGATCATGTCCAAAATACTGGGTGTGGAAACCAGAGTTGCTCCAGTCATGGAGCTCGAAAGAGCAGCCCTTTCAAAAGATGACATCAAAGCATGGATGGAAAGGTTAAAAAATAAAATTGATGGTGTAAGATCTGAACTCGTGTTCAATTTGGATGAAGTCGGCTTTTCCCAATGGGTCGATGCTACCAGCAAAACTGTTTACTGTTGCATTGAGTCTGGTGAAACAGTGTACAATGGTGTTCAAAGAGATGCTTCTCGCATATCTCTTTTGTGTTGTATTTGCAGTGATGGAACCAGATTGGTTCCATTGGTTGTCAGCAAACGGGTCCTCATGGACCAATCTTTGGTTGCCTCATACAAGAGCAGAGCTCTTATTCGAAGCCAACCCAATGGATTGAACAAGGAGCTGTACATCGAATGGATTAAAAAGATCTTCATTGCCGAGATCCAAAGAAAAAAGAGTTCCTTGGTGTACGAAAAGACACAAAAAGTTATTTGTTGATTGATGGCTTTTCTGGCCATTTTGACACAGAAATCACCCGTTTGTTTGAGGAAAATTACATTGAAATGATTGAGCTTATCCCTCATTCATCACATCTCACACAGCCATTAGATTTTGGAATATTTGGAATCCAAAAGAAGCTTTTGAGTAACAAAAACAATATGTACCAACACAAATTCCAAATTGAAGAAGAAACCGAAAGATCCAAGCCTATGAAGAACATTCTTTCGTTTGACTCGTTAGAGTTCAAAAACTGCCTAAAAAGTTTGTTTGTCTCAAAGAAAAAGATAGAATTAATGAACTGATCTATTCTTGGGAAGTGACTGCCAATGGCGACAATGTTGTGAAAGCTTTCAATCAAGTCGGTGAATTTATTGTTCCAAAAATAATTACAAAGCGAATGGAAGAGGAAAACACCCCTAATTATAACTCATCGGACGATGTGGTTGGTGTTATCAGAGTAGAAAAGGAGAAGGCCAAGTAAGTGAACAAAATTTTGAAAAAACTCCCACATTAGCTCCAGTAACCAAAGTCAAAAGGGTTTCTGTCGAAAGAAAAGAAACCAAAGAAAAACGACTTGCAAAGTCGAAGGATAAGAAATCAAACCCAATTGAGTTTTAGAAAAGATTGGTTAATTTATTAACAATATAATTACGAAAGGTGAAGCTTTGGGAGTGTTTTTATCAAAGTTCCTTGAACTGGGTTTGTTTAAAAAAACAACCATTATTATCACAAAGCAAGTGCCACTCGGGAGCAGCGCCGTTGTATTATTATCAATACAATATATATCTGAATCTAAATTGTTTATTTTGACAATCTGAACCAACTTGCGAACTTTTCTGTGATATATCACTGCCTACCTGTTGTTTGTTTTTATTTCAATGATTGTGATTTTAAACAAATGTATTAATTGTTTAAAAACAGAGTGTTGGTACGATTAACACGGTTAAAAGGTTAAATAAATTGGATTTTAATATTTAGTAATTGAATAATTTGGGATTGAATCTGTTTCAATTTTAATTCAATCACAATTCAAAAAAATCAACTTGCAATTTTAGATAAAAACATGTTTCTGTGTATATTTTTAGAACTTGAAGATGTTTATTTTTTATATTGGAAAGTCACACAATAATTATAATTAATTTAAATTTTCCCTACTGTAACAGTTTTAACAAATTATTTTCTTTCAAAAAACATACAATTAATAATATTTGCAGTGTTGTTTTGTAAATAATTTTTAAACATTTAAATTATGTATTATATTTAATTTATAATTTTCTGTTTAAGAATAGTATATTTTACGATATTTATATATAGCTTAAAACAGTGATTGACTTTAATTTGATAATTTATTATAATTGTAAACAAAAAACGAATTTTTCAATATTTAAAAACCGAATAACTGTGAATATCAAAATGAGTGGACTTTCTGGTTATCACATCATGATAGTCTCGAAGTACTTCGAGACTATCAACGACTTAATTAACTTGGAGTTGGTGTGCAAGAAGTTTGATGGTAATATGGAAAAGTTCCACTTCAACCCAATTCCGCTAAATTCCAAAACACTTGGATACTTCCCAAATATCGAGACACTTCATTTGTGGGATGTAAAAGATGAAAACTTTAACAATGGATTTATGATCAACAGAGATAATGGAAATTGTGAAAATGAAGGTGTTTTAAAGAAAGAGTTATATCGAATCATCGTGTGGTTCAATGTTGACTTTGAAACTGTTGACAGAAACAAAAGTCGAAACATTGAGTTTAAAAATGTTACTTACACTCAAAATGATAGAAAGAAAAGTGGTAATAACATACCATTGGGTGTTACATCGATTGGTGATTGTTGTTTCTACGAATGTGGTAAATTAAGCAGTATTATAATACCATCAAGTGTGACATCAATTGGTGATTATTGTTTCTATAAATGTAGTAGTTTAAGTAGTGTCAACATACCATCAAATGTTAAATCAATTGGTGAAGGTTGTTTCAGTGGATGTAGTAGATTGACAAGTATTACAATACCATTGAGTGTTACATTAATCGGTGATTGGTGTTTCAATAAATGCAGTAGTTTAAGTGATGTTATTATTCCATCAGGCGTGACATCAATTAGTGGTGGTTGTTTCAATGAATGCAGTAGTTTAAGCAGTGTTACAATAACATCCAGTGTAACATTAATCGGTGATTGGTGTTTCAATAAATGTAGTAGTCTGAGCAGTGTTATAATACCATCAAGTGTCACTTCAATTGGAATTCGATGTTTCCCATCAAATACAGTAATTCATCGAAATTAATTTATTTGTTACTTTTATTTAATGTTTATTATTGTTTTAATAAATTTAATTAAGTTATAAGTTGTTATATTATTATATTATTATTATTATTAATAAAAATAATAATTTGAAAAAATCGAATGTCTGCAAGGATATATTTCAATAATATTTTTCACCAACGCTGTTTTTTTGTTCACATCTCAAATATAATCAAATTTAATTTTTTATTCTTTTTGAAAAAAGTTGAAACAATCACACCAACATGTTAAATAAAAACAACGGAACTTACTATGGAGATGTAAAAAAGCGCAAAAACAGACAAATCAGCAAACTGTTATCTTTTTTTTTAAATTCAACTACAACAAACTGCGTTATAGAATGTATTATAACAATAAGTAAACATGTTTGTTATTGGTATTGTATATATTAATCCATATATGATATAATAATGATATTCAAGGTGGTTGAAATGTACTTGATTGTGAATATGTTTTCAATAACTCCAGGTACATCGCCAAATACTTCAAATTTTATTGGCTTGAAAATATTTGTTTCGGGATTTCTGGCGTTATGTTTGCGTACTTCAATCAAAAATGCAACAAATTTCAACATTATTTCAAGTCATTTTTTGTTATTTAAAAATAAAAATAAAAACATAATTTTTATTCTATTAACTGTATATATGACTTTGTGTGTCTGTAAACTATTATTTATATAATATATATCAATGTAAAAATACTTTTACTAATATATTTTTATTTTCAAGTAAAATAAGTTGCTTTGTATATATTTTATACCACTTAAACAATATTACTTTTGTATTTAATTCTTGTACAGGGGTTGTTATTTTTTCTTTTTTTTATTTGCATTGGTAATTATGGGATAGAAATAATAACAAATTCAAAACTAATTTATTATAAACTGTTTTTCAAAACTCTGTACTGGGATGCCCCGATTTTTTAGACAAATAATTTCCAAATAATTTTTCCTTTGCTTAACCCTCATTTTTTGTTATAAATATTTACTCGAAAAAAACAAAATAACGAACATGACTTTTTTAAATTTTACTTGACAAATAAATCTTGCACCAAAAATTTACTTGAAAAATATAAAAAACAAACTTGGGATCAAAATTTTGATTCCCATAACCCAAATTTTGCCAAAAACATAAAACACAACTTTATAATTAAATGTCCATGTTTACAGAATCACCAAGTCGTGTTCTGGATAAAAATAAAAAGTATAAACGAGTAAAACAAGCATTGAGAGAAGATAAATTGGTTAAGGCTATACAATTGAAAAGTTTTTTTAATTTTTGAACTGTTTATTTCATTTAAGACTCTTTTGATTAATAACCTTGATTGTTTAAATGTTTGTTTTATGTTATCGATTACTTTGTTAATTGTTGAAATAAACAAAAACTTATTATTAATTAAAGTGTTGTATCATTTGATGCAATAATGTCCTTCATCACATCATTAGTTTATCGTTATATTACGTTTATCTTATGTTTATTTGAAAGATAGAATTTTACTGAAGTTTAGTCACAAAATGAAACACAAACCAAATAACGAACCTGGAAAATCGGGAAAGATTTACCCAATATTTGGGTGATTTCCCGATTTTTTGTTCAATAATTGAAACTGTATTGGTTTTTAAGGGTTTTAAACTGTGTACTGTTGTTGGTTCAACAAAAAGGAAAATAAAAAATAAAACAAATAAAAAATAGTAAATAATGGGAAATTAGGACAAAGGGTTTATATAAATTTTGGAAACGGTACAGAGTTTTGGAAAACAGTTTATTAATAACTTCATTGAAAAAAGTAGGTTCAACAATTGTTAATATATTTCGACGAAAATTGACTGCATTTGTGTAATTAAATACATTAAGTATTTGTTCCTTTGTTGTAAGCCCATATTTACAAATGGTTTTAATAAAACACAAAACAAAAACGCCACAAGATGTTCAGTTTTTTTTGTTGAGGCACTTCAATATCAATAGGTGAATTAATTCCGAAATCAACTCCTTTTAGTTCAAATTCTCTTTGTACAAAAGATGCAACCACATTTAAATAATTCATAATCTATTAAATTGTTAAATTTTCCAACAAATGAAACTCTTTCATTTTTTATAAAAACTCCCACCATCATAAAATGTATGTTGTGGTAAAGTGGAAGAATAAATTCATTTTCATTTGCAATTTTTGCAATTTTATTTTTAATTCGATTTTCACTCAATCGTTCTCCAAAACAATTTTGCCAATCAGAAATGTATATTTTGTTTCTCCAAATTTTATCATTTCTCATTTTGATCCATAATGTATAAAGATCGAGTATTTCAGTGTTCAACATCTGATTGGAAATTACACTTTTAATTTCTTCAATATCATTTCTTGATGGAAGATTAATTAAGTCATTGAAAAATATGTCATTTAATCGATTAAATGTTTCACTAGTTCTGTGGTTAGTAAAACAAGTTGGTCTAATTTCCACAACTTTACATTTTGATAACTTTTCATTTGTTGTTTTTTCTTTAGTTATTTCATTTTGTTTGTTGTTAAAAATTGTTTCATTTTGATTAGTATAAACTTCTTCTTGTTTATTTCTGTCATATTTGTATTGTTGTTCGTTTGACACAATTTCATAACTCAATGGATTCGATAAAATAAAAGCGGAATCATGTTGTATACCTCTTTCTAGTATTTCCATTGCATCATCTTTTGATTTGAATGTTACTGTAGCCACAGAATGAATATCTTTATCAAAGGTAAGTATTGTTTTGTTATTACACATTGGTACTTTAACTCTGATAATTTTATTGTTGGGTTTGTCATCGTTTTCAAAAAACACTTATTCTCTGGCTCTGTCAACCCACTCTCCAGTTTTTAAATGTAAATCATTTGTATGTTGTTCAGTCACTCGAGACAAAGAAGCGTTTATAATTACAACAAAAAGATCCATTTCAATTTTTCTTGGAACTGCAGTGTTCAACAAAAAATGTTTATAATTTGTTGTGCTTTTTATTGCTCTGAAAAAAGTTGTGTTGTCAACCATCACTTGGTTCAAATAACTTTTTTCAACCAAAAAGCACTTTTCAATTGCGTTCAATTGTAGACTATAAGGAATGAGGAAAGTTACCTAAATACCACATTCTCTGCACAAATTTTTATTTTCTCTTTTGTTGGATATTCTAAACACTATTTTTTCCTGAGACCATCATTGTAAAAACAGTCAGATTTCGTTCTCTTATATGTGAATGAGTAACACTACAACAAAACGTTTTAAACTTTAACCCTGTGTTCTTCGTTGATTAAGAGAAAAGCCGACTTCATCGAGATAAGAAAAAACAAATTCAAAATTAACAACAAATTCGATGTGTTCCGCATATATCATTCTCTGTAATAATCTATATTCGGTATTTCTGTCAAAAATGACTTTTTAGTGTTTTTAAGTGTCCAACCCAACTTTTTAACAATACGATGAACTGTGCATACTGATAACGATTTTTGTTGTAACATTTTGTTAATAATTGTTTGGTTCTTTCCTAGACTTGGTCCAATTTCTGCCACTTTATCCATCCACATTTCTCGCTTGGTATTTATATCTTTGGTTAATTTTTTCATTGTGATTTGTTTATGAGACTTAAGAACGTCTATAAGCATAGTTATGCTGTTATAGTCAACTTTAATATTTGTACCGTGTTTTCAACCTCTTGTTTCTCCTTTCAATGATATTCCTTTTTCTTGTCTTTTTTATCCCTTAGACCGTTGTTTTACTCACTTTGAACTGTTTAGCAGTTTCACTTATGTTTCCATTTTTTGTAAATGGTACAAGAATGTTTGTATATAAAGCTCTTTTTCTTTCATGTCTGTTGTTTCTTTTATCCTTTCCCTGCTTTTTTTCTTTTTAAAAGTAGAAGATACAATTTGAGTTGGAGTTAACACGAGATCAAATTTTGCCAATTGTTTTTTTCCTTTAGAAGTCTTTTTCATTAATTTGTAGTAAATACTTAAATGATTGCCAAAAGATTTACACGTATTAAAACTCCCAATTTTTGTTATATTTAATGATAATGGAGGGGTTCCAAATTTTGAATGTTATTTAAACTCTTTGTGTTTTTTTCTGTGATATCAACTTTTTTGGAAAATCCAAAATGTAAAATGGGTTGGCTTGTATTCCTAAAAGTGTTTTAAGTTTTTCATCATAATTTTGCACTTCTCGTACTGGAATTCCATTGGGTTTTAAATGAAAAAAGTAACTAAACTCTTTCACGATAATTTGATTTTATTAATTTTGCGTTTTTGTGTGTTTCAAATGAATTTTTATTAAAGATAAAATATTACCAAAACAGCATTTTGAAAACAAAAAATTACAAAAATAGAATAATATAACAACCCCTGTAAAAGAATAGACGAACTTGGAACGACTTCACAAACACAAAGTGGATCCTTTTTATCACGGGTATTTTTAATAACACGAAGAATAAGTCCAGAAGCAATAAAAGCTCTAGAGATGTTAAATCTTATTGTTGTCTTTTGCCAAGATGTCAACACAGATAGTATTTGTTTACTCATGGTTGAACTGTTTAAGAGAACGGACTCGACGAGGGCTTCTTGTCCATGTAATTCTCTTTTTTGATTTCCGAAATTGAAACATCCAACACTTGTAAAAGATTACTTGTATGTGTAAGTTCTAACACGTCTTTTACTCCAGCTTTGCTTAACTTCTGCACAGCAAGTACATCAATATGTGAGCCATACCCATCCAATAGCAATGCAGCTTCACCATTGTAATTTGATATTGTTCTTTTTAAACTGAGTTCTGTGAGGAACACACAATCCAACCATTTATGAAATATTTGTGTGTTTAAAAAGGCGGTTTCTGAGTATTCAAACAGAACCTGATTAAACCATCCAAACTTAAACAACTCAACATCTATCGTTGAACGAAAAATTACAATCATTGCTTTTGAGTAACTCCCATCAATACAAATAGTTGCGATGAGTGTAATTTTGTTTCCACGACGATCGGTTGGAATTACACAATCATTTGTTGTTGCACTTTTTATTACAACAACTTTCCCATCTATTTTGTCCACCCACCTTTGAAATCCACTTTCATCCATATTCCATATAAATTCACATGGAATACCATTCACTGACATTTTGAGTCGTTCAAACCAATTACGTATGACTTTCTCCTCGACGTCAAGTCTGGAAGTTTCCATACAAACAGCGTTCGCTACTTTTATTCTTTCATCGGAGTTAACATAGTAATACATTTTATGAAGTGGCACAAACATATTAAACTCTCTTTCAAGCAAACTTACCAAACCATAAAAATCAGTTGGTCTTTTTTTCGTCTGTTGTTCTTCGATGTATTCGACCATGTGATTCTTTTGTTTTTCTGTTAAGGAAGCGGGCCTTCCTGAATAACCGGGTTTGTTTGTGAAATAGAGAACTTGATTGCAAAGTACGACTTGTGAAATTGATGGAACGAGGGTGGAAATTGCTGAATATGAATTAAGAATGGTATTATCTTTGATGTAATTGTAGCAATGAAACAATTGGTGTCTCTTGTTAGGACTTGTAATATTCGCAGAAGATGTCAAAAAGGAACGAACGCAATGTACAATAGTCTCCATTTCTTCTTTGAGTTGGTCTTCGTTGGATGTTATTTTACAAAGTTGGATTTCTAATTCTTTGTTGTTTTCAAGTTTAAATTCGTTGGAGGGAAGAAAACAAGCAATATTAATATTTATATTACCAGAACTATCTTTTGATAAATTCTTCGATTCATCTTTAGAACAAATGTCCACAGTTTGAATCTGGTTGTGTAGTTCTTCGAGTTTCCGAATTGTATCATTATTGTTAACCTCTTCAATTCCTGGTATTTCAACAACAAGATGCACGTTATTCATCATCTGAGTAAACCCAGATCTGGGGAAAGTCTTAATTTGTGTTGCAAATGCAGCAATATATTCATATTTATCTAAAGCTATCATCATATTTTCTTTGATATCTTTAACATAATCGATTATTTTTGTGATCTTAGTCAATTGTTTCTGTATTTCTCTTGTTGTGTCTACTACTTTACACAATAAAAGGTTTGCCTTATTGTTATTATAAACGGCAGCTTCTTTTTCTATTGTTATACTCAGCTTCTGAGCATAAATTACACAATCAGTTAATTTGTCCAAGTTCGTTTTCATTTAAAAATAAAAGATCCGAAATTAAAAATATAATTTTGAAAAACAAAACCAAATAACAATAAAAATGACCCATTTTTGGTTAAAAATATGGTTTCTAGACTGACTTTATCCCATTTATTGTTTATCTCCTGTTGTTGTTATTGAATATCATGATGTTGGTAATTTGCTTTTGAGAAAAAACTCGATTGTCAATTTTCCACATAGTGAAAAAATGCCAAAAACAACAAGTTGTACATATTTTACAATAAAATATATTTTTTATTACCAAAATGAATATTTGTTATATTTTGCTCAAATAATTTTAATACTTCATTCTATTTAATTATTTTATTATTTATTAAAATAACGAACTTTTGAGCTAAAATATATGAATTAAAGCATTTTTTTTAATTTTGTTTGCACGTATAATCTATATGACTAAATTTATTATTATTTACCAGTATAAGCAAAAAGAAAAGTAACAAGTCAAAATATGCTCAAATAGTTTAAAAATTAAATTTTGGGGTTAATTTTAGTGAGATTGGCCAGTCTAATCTGTACCACTAAACAATTTTTTCCAAATATTGTTTGAAAATAGTCAAATACAACAATATGGAGAATACCCATTAATATATGAAGTTAGAATAATTTCAACGTTTAAAGAAGTGCCACCATTATTGACAGACAACTTTAACAAATTATTAACCAGTTAAGAGACATCGAGCAACAACCCCATAATATGTTTCATATTAAAAAGCTTAAATCAGAGGGAATTGAAATTATTAAACAAGACTCTGATTTGTAAGCCAACTTTTCTTTTTTTCAATTGAGTTGTAAGTCTTTTTTATTGTATAGTAAAATGTGGCAGTAAAGGTTTTAATATTTATATCAAAATACAGTTACAATAAATTGTAATTATAAAATATTATAAATATAAAGCACAAATCAAAAACCAGACTTTTTCTTTGGTCTGTTTTTTTGAAAATAAAATAATGTTTCAAAAGTACTTTTTTATTTATTATTATTATTTATTTATTTTACCAAAATACTTTTTGGGACACTTTTTAAATTATAACTTCCCAAAATGATTTCGATTGTTAAATTATTTTGTAAAAGTTTAAATATATAACGAACAATTATTAACAACATAAATTATATATTATAAGAAACAACATAAAAACATATAATAGTAATTATTTTTCATATGAAAACTTAATTATAATCATCTTATTAATTTCACCACTGTTTGATCGTTTGAAAGTGATTAATTTTACAATTTTCAAGTCTCCTTTTATAAGATTCAATGAGTGTGTTTATTTCTTTGCGTCCTATTTTATTCCACATTTTTCAACTTTTTGAAAAATTTCCATTTTATTCATTCCAGCTGTAATCTCAATTCGTCTTTTAATTATTGACCAGACATTTTCAATTGGATTGAGGTCTGGGGAATTCCTTGGTCATCCCTGAAGTAATTTAAATTTATTGTCATTGAAATATTTTAGTGTTTTTTTCGATTTGTGTGGAGGGGCGTTGTCTTGCATAAAATGGATTCTTTCCCACACTTCTTTTGAATATAATTGATTAAATCAATTTCTTTGAACATTTGTTTGTATTTGTCTGCATTATTTTTTTCCGTGCAACCGAATTATCTTACTTTTATAATTAGGACCAATGGCTCCAAAAACCATCAAAGATGCAGTGTGTTTTGAAAGAAAAGTGTAATATTTGGAATTTTCAGAATGTGGTTGGATCCACATTTTGGATCGACAATCTTTCACAAGACAAAATCTACATTCATCTGCAAACACGATTTTGCGAGGTTTTTCCCACTTTTTTCTATTTTTTGAATCATTTTCAATTCAGCAGTTACAAAGCGTTTTCTATCTAATATATTTTTTAAAGAAAGGAGTGGGTTTTTCGGTGAAATTTTATATGTAAAGTTGTTTTTTGTATTCAGTTGACTGTTGTAGCTGAAATCTTTGTTTTGTGGAATTTTGACAATTTTTTGGCACATTGAATACCACTTTCTTTGTGATAGTTTTTAGTTCGTTTTATCACCAACCTTTTTATTCTATCTCGATGTTGTTGTACTTTTTAACAAAAGAAGACCGTTTCAAATTAAAGTATTTGTATATTCGAGCCTTTCCAGGTGCTACTATATAATTTTCTCTGAAAGCACGGATGATATTATTGGGAGTGCAAATTCCACGTTTAATACATTTTTCTATATTTACTTCTTGTGACACTTCTTTATCAAGTATTATGATAGCTGAATTCAACAATTGATTTTTTGACTTAACTGAAATGATAACTAATTTTGAGGTTGTTTGTTTCATAAACATTCTTACCTCTTTCATGAATACACCAATTTTATCTTCCTCAACATAATCAATTGGTAATAAAAATGTTTGTTTTGTTGAAGTTCCGCTTCCAATTAACACATCACAAGTCTTCTCAGTTAATCCAAATGGTTCTTTGGATGCTTTTTCCAAATTTTTAAGTTGATATTCATTACAATAATCAAGAAGAATACTTTCGTATATTTCTTCGTTGAAAATTTGACACAACTAATAGTTGTGTAATTGTGCAAACCATATTTCACCCGACAGTATTTTCTCTGTACAATCTTTTAAAGGTAATTGTTGCATATTTATTTTTAAGTATTTTTGGTTTTATTTTGATTGTTTAACCTCACTTGTGTTTGAAGTTATTGTTTAACTTTTATTGCAAAAAATAACTTTAAATGCACTTTTGATTTGTTAATACAAAAAAATGTAGACCAAAAATTGGTCTGTTGGTGGTCCAGTAAAAATAGAAAAAAAAAACATGGTTCTACTCCGAAGTTGAGGATACTTATGGCAATATTTTCAAGGCTTTTTCTTTTGTTAATCAATAGTAAAAAACACTGTGCCAATTATTTTCTTTGGTCTGTTCATGGTCCGGTTTTTGGTTTATGGTATAGTCCGATATATATTATGAACTTCAAAACTATGCTTATCAAGTAAAAAAGAACAATTAAAAGCTATTCAAGTTAAGCAATTGGATAGTAAGCCTCTTTAAGGATCTTCTCCATATCGACGACCATTGGAATTCTTGGGTTGCATGGTGAGCACTGATCCTCGAAAGCGAGAAGTGCCATTTCTTTAACGTGTGACATCCAAACATCTTCAGCGATACCAGCCTGCTTGAACCCAGTGATTGTCTCGGTATCTTTCAACAACTTTTCACAAGCCTTTGCAAAGACCTCAACACCCTCAGCTGCAGTCTCGGCTTTCAACCCGACCAGTTGTGCAAGTTGTTGATATCTCTGGTCTGCAACATAAATGCTGTACTTTGGCCACATCGCCAACTTTCTTGGGACAACACCATTGTATCTGATAACATGTGGCAATAAGACTGCAACACATCTGCCATGTGGGAGATGGAAAGCAGCTCCAACTTTGTGAGCCATTGAGTGAACAATCCCAAGGAATGCGGAAGCAAAGGCCATACCAGCAATGGTAGCTGCGTTGTGCATCTTCTCTCGTGCAACCAAATCCCCGTTGTATGACTTGACCAAGTTGTCGAAGACCAATTTGACTGCTTCTTTAGCAAGACCGTCTGTGTATTCATTTGCCATAACTGAGACATAAGCTTCAACTGCATGGACCAACACATCTATACCACAGTCTGCTATAGCTCTCTTTGGTAATGAGACACAGAACATTGGGTCAATGATAGCAACTGATGGAGTCAACGAATAATCGGCAAGTGGATACTTCTTGCCAGTCTCCGTGTCTGAGATGACAGCAAATGGAGTGACTTCAGAGCCAGTCCCTGATGTAGTTGGAATGCAAATGAGTCTTGCCTTCTTGCCCATTGTTGGGAATTTGAATGCTCTCTTTCTCAAGTCCAAGAACTTCTGCTTCATGCTGAAGAAGTCAGCTTCGGGGTGTTCGTATAACAGCCACATGATCTTGGCCGCATCCATTGCACTTCCACCACCAATGGCAATGATGTTATCTGGACCAAATGTGTTCATCACAGCAAGTCCCTTTCTGACTGTTTGAATAGAGGGATCTGGTTCGACATCGATGAAGATTTCAATTTCAACGTCATTTTGTCTTCTTTTCAAGACGTCCATCACTCTGTCGACATAGCCAAGCTTGTACATCATTCTATCTGAGACGATGAAGATCTTTGAAAGCTCCTTGAGCTCTTTCAAGTATCTGATCGCGTGTGGCTCGAAGAAGATCTTTGGTGGGACTCTGAACCACTGGAGGTTTGTTCTTCTTTCAGCAAGTCTCTTGATGTTCAACAAGTTGTGGTATGTGACATTGGCACTGACTGAGTTTCCACCATAAGACCCACATCCAAGTGTGAATGAAGGATCAATGTAGTTGTATATTCCACCAATTCCACCTTGTGATGATGGGACGTTGTGGAGAATTCTGCACGCCTTCATTCTCAATGCGTACTGCTCTACAACCTTCAAGTCGCTTGAGTGAATTGCAGCTGAATGTCCAAGACCGCCAAACTCAAGCATAGCCTCGGCTTTGTCAAATCCATCGGCTGTGTTTTCGGCCTTCAAAATGGCAAGAATGGGTGACAACTTCTCCTTTGTGAGGGGCTCTTTCACACCAACTTCTTTGCACTCAGCACAGATAATTGATGTCTCATCGGGAATTGTAAATCCAGCGTTCTCAGCAAACCACTTTGGTGACATTCCAGGACATTTTGGGTTGAGTCTAGCATTGGCAGAGTCTGTAGAATACCCATTGACACCAAACATGAACTTCTCGAGTTTTGCCTTCTCTTCATCATTCACAAAGTAAGCGTGGAGTCTCTTGAATTCGGCAACAGCATCGCCATAGATTTCCTTGTCGATGATGGCGGCTTGTTCTGAAGCGCAGATCATTCCATTATCAAATGACTTTGAAAGGACGACATCATTGATGGCTTGTTTCAAATTGCACGACTTCTCAATGTATGATGGGACATTTCCAGGTCCAACTCCAAGGGCTGGCTTTCCAGACGAATAAGCGGCCTTCACCATTGCTCCTCCACCAGTTGCAAGAATAGTAGCAATACCAGCATGATTCATCAATTTGTTAGACGCTTCAATACCACCAAACTCGATCCACTGAATGCAGTTCTTTGGTGCACCCGCCTCAATGGCAGCATCTCTGACAATAGTAGCTGCTGCAATAGAGCATTTCAAAGCAGATGGATGGAATGAGAAAATGATTGGGTTTCTTGTCTTAATTGATATAAGTGACTTGAAGATGGCAGTTGATGTTGGGTTGGTGACTGGAGTGACTCCACAGATCACACCGACTGGTTCTGCTATTTCAGTGATGCCATATAATGGGTCTTCATGAACAATACCAACAGTCTTTGCATGTCTCATCTCGTGTGTGACGTGTTCACAGGCAAAGATGTTCTTTGTTGCTTTGTCTTCCATCACACCTCTTCCTGTCTCGTCGACTGCCAACTGTGCCAAGTAACAATGTCTGTCAAGTGCAGCAACAGACGCCTTCTTGACTATGAAGTCGATCTTCTCTTGTGTGAATTCGGGTTGCAAATACTCTTTGAGCGCAACTTGTGCATTAGCAACTAATGTGTTGATGTGTTCATCTACAGACATTTGAGTCATGAATTTCTATGAATAACGAAGTTGTGAACTGTTTAAATACGGAGCTGGCATCTAATTTTTGTTCGAAGAAAGAATTTTGTCGAATTTCGTTAGACGATGTAAACTGTCGAGAGTAAAACATTTCTGTTATAAAAATGGTTCTGTTTATATTTAATTCTATTTGCCGGTTTTTACGTCTTCTTTTGTTTTATTGTTGAATTACTGGTAAAAAAAAACTTGGGGTTATCAACCCTGTTACGACTTGAAATGATTTTCTCAAAAAGCAAAAGATGTTTCTTTGGAAATGAAGTAAGCCACGTGTTTTCTATAAATAAAACAAATTGAAATGATTAAAAAATTAAAAAGATTAAAAATTTAAATACTAAATAAGTGGGAAAACATTGAGTTATTTGAAATGTAATCGAAGACTATAATTGCCGAGGCGAAATGTTGCCTTTTCTTATTTTTTTAGTGGTTATCTTTTAATGAAGGAAATCTTATTAATTAGAATGTTGAGTTGTTTTATTACATTTTTTATAATAAATATTATAATTCTATTTATTTAGAATTAGAATTTATATTAGTAATCATATATATTGGTATTTTCATTAAAAAAATATATATATTACTATTATCTATAACATAATTTACTATTTAATAATAATAATTTTTAATCTTTGAAAAAATCTATTTATTTTTGATATATAAAAAATTAAGTTTTCTAACAACTTTTCAAAAAAGTATTTTCAAAAATAAAATTAACTATTTTGAATAATTTATAAAATAATATAAATTAACAATAATTTTTTTAGATGGCTATAAAATGTAATAAAGTGCCCGAAAAACTTTTAAATAAGTTCTGATTTAGGGTCTTTGTTAATAAATCCCGTTTTTATAAGAATTGAAATTGTAATATAAACAACAAATTTACAATCTGATATTTATTGTTTCATTGGCCACGCTGAGTGTAATTTCATTTTAATTTACATGTTTTCAATAAGTGTTTCTGTAATATTTTTCAATATTTTAAAAATATAATAATAATAATAATTGTGTTGTGGTATTTAATTATTTTAATTATTAATGATTACATGTTCAACAAAAAAAAAACAAAAACATTTGTTTTTATGAACTATTTAAAGTAATAAATATTTTAATAATATATAAATGAATTATTATCAATAATATATAACAAATTAAATATATAGTCACCCGCTAAAAGCAATGAAAACACGACAAATGGTGTAAAGAAACTATAATTTATTATTTTATACTATAATTATAAAAAACATTAAGAATAACATAAATAACATGAAAAAGTCAAAAAAATAAGAAAAAATTAATCATTTTTTGTCAAGTTTTTTGAATGGTTTAGAAGACAACGGCAATCTTAAAATTGTGGTTTCTTTTTTCCTTATCTTATTTTGGGTTTTTAATGCTTTTTTTACTTCCCTTTCTTTTCTTTTAACTTCAATTTGGAAAGGGAGTAATACTGTCTTTCTTTTCTTTTGAAGCAACGGAATTGGTTTTGGAATAAACTGTTTGAACAATTCTCTGTATTGGGGCGTTTTTATAAATTTACAATGTTCGATGGATACACGACACTTTGGAAGCGTTTTGTCAATCCAGTTGACTATTCCTGCTTGTTTAAAAGCAATAATATTAAAAGGAGGTGTTGTAACCGCAAAGAAAGAATCCACCAATATCATCAACTCTCTTAGTCTGTTTCCGAGTTCAATATTGTAAAAATCTGGTTTTTTATCTTCCCAAAATAAATTACCATCCACATCTTCCTTTTCGACTTCTTCTTGAAAAAGCAAATTTACAAAACTGTCGTTCGCTTTTAAAGAAGACATTCTTCTTTTAAGCCTACCAAATATCCCCAAATCAAGAACTTGAAGGAAATGAGAAGCATGTGGAGTTAATCTAACAAGAGTTATGTTATTTTCAGCGAGTAACAATTCAATAATCGAGGAACTGTGGCTTTTTGCATTATCCCACACTAAACAAGCTCTAAGATCGGACATTTTTATTTCAATTCCAAGCGCATTCATTTCATTTTTAATTTCAACACGTTTTCTATTAATATAATCAAGCAGAACAGTTCTAATCCAGTCTTCACAAATTTCACGCGTAATGAATCCAGACACACTGTATCGGAATAAAACATTATTTTCCGTTAGTCCATTACACCTATATTCATTTGGAATGGAACAAACGGGCAAAATAACAGTTGGTTTCAGAGTTGAACCATCAGCAGCAACTGCGGCAATTAAAGTGCAATGTCGTTCATCCCTCTCTTGTCGACAATACACAAATTTCATTTCATAATTCATTGGAACAAAACAGTGTCCATCCTTAGAATCTGCTCTTGGACTGTAACCCATTTCATCCATGTTAACAACAAGACCAGAAAAACAATTATCTACACTATTTTGGAGAGTCAAAAAGTAATTTAACACATCAATGGGATTTACATCGAATCGTTTTTCTGCAAGTTGTTTGCACGTTACAAGTTTTAACCCCATGTCTTTCTGCCCAACGAATTGAAGATTCTTTTGTGGTATTCAAGTTGCATTCATCAACAAAAAGACTCCAAACATAATCTGTTGTTACTGCTTTGTTTTTTAGTAATCTTCTGGATATTTTAGAACAAAGTATATCAGATTGTTTAAAAGAAATGTTATATTTACTTTTAGATTCATTACATGTATAACACGCTTCTTCTTCTTGTTTAATAACAGCGGAAATTCTTGGCTCATTCACTTTGAAAATTTTTGCCAGATCTTTTTGAATTATTTTCAGTCTCAGAAAACCATCCAAAACATTGATATTGTAGTATGGGTTGATAACACTTATAAACACTTTTGCGGATTCCAAACTTTCCATATTTTTATTGAACACCTTAATATTTTTATAAGCAATATAAATTTGTAACCGTTTATATTGACTGTAGCAAAATTCTTTTTGTTTTAACAGAAACAGCACAAACAAATAACACAATGAATCTGATACATCCAAAGAATTTGCCGAATCGTCGAAAGCCATCGCAGGTGCAGGTTTGGTCTTTTTGTTTTCTGGTATTGTCCAGGTAAGTGTATTTGTACTGCATTTTTCCATTAATAATTGATTTTCAGTTCACCTTTAATCTATTTTGACAATGTTTTAGAATAAAGTAAATTTATAGTTAATTTTGAAATACTTTCAATATAAAGAAAAAAATGACAAATTGAAACATAATCTAAAATCATAATTTCTAAAAACTATAAAATGGTTTCTTTAGACCATTTGTCGTAAATTTACACCTTTTAGCGGGTGACTATATTAAAAAAACTAATTTACTTTTACTTATTAAGTAAAAAAACTATAAATTAAAACATTAAGAATTATTAGTATTGAATAGTTTGTAAATTAAAAAATATTAATTACTTCAATTAATTTTTTTATTAAGAAAAATATATTGATCAATATCAAATCATATTTATTGACTCAACAACAACTAATTATTTCATCTCAAGCACAAAACTATACAATAATAAGAATAATAATAAAATTAACAACTTATTTTGATATTTTATTATCCTTTTTCTTTACAATAAAAGTATTCAATTAAATTTTAAAATATTCCAACAAACAAGGTCGTTCATTTTTTAATTATTGAAAAACTTTTCGACGAAAGGACTTGTAAGGTATTTAAATAAATCAATTTAAAAAATTAATAAGCGTCATGTAACCACCACGAAAAAAGCATTACAACAGCGATGAATAGAGCGCAACACTCAAGACCGAATACATTTTGTCCGATTTTGTACCATTTGTGGATGAAAGGGTTTTCGGAATTTTTGTATCTGTTGGATGTATAGAGGAAAAGTGGTGGGAAGAAAAAGCCACAGACAAACCATGTTATAACAACGTTATTTGATTCTTCGCTTTCTATATAGTCATACCCATCTTCCACATTTGGTTCTAAATGAAGTCCGTTTTGCATGTCTTGCATCTCGACGTTAATTGGACTTTCAGTCATATTTTAAGTTTTCTAAGTTCAAAAAAATGGAGTACATTTTTATAGTAGTTTTTTGGTTATAAATTTTTGTTGTTGTTTTTTTGATTAAATTTTTTGTTGGAAAAAAAACGTTTTTTTTTGTTTCTTTTTGAATGCCAATTTTTTGTATCTTTTGTGAAGAGTAAAAAAATGTCATCTTTTCGTACTTTTGAAAAATGAATAAAAATTACTTATGTAAATTACTATAATATATTTCTAATATTTTTTACTATTCGTAATAATTTCTCGATTCTCATAATACTTCATTATTACTCTAATATCTCAAGTCATCAGATTGTATTAATCTGAATAAATATCAAATAACCCAAACGCTATGAAATGATAAGATTATTTGAAATGGTATTGTTTCACTGTCATTGTGATTTTAGCCACGTCGATCTTTTCCTTTGTGATTTGACTTAGTTTTTCAATTGCTTTCACTCGTTCTGCATCGAAAATCTTTTCTTCCGCTCCTCCAAACTTTTTCCTTTCTTCATTTTCTTGCGTAATAAAAGTTTCAATCTGATATTTCACAAAGAACTTCGCGCATTCATCTGCCGTCTCTTCCAAATTCATTCCTTTCGATAGAACTCTCACAACTCTCTCATCCAATCTTCCAAAATTCATTTGACTCAGTTCCAAAATCGCTTCAATGGAGACATTCGATGTATCGCTCTCGCCCATTGCTTCAAGTATGTTCACTATTTCTTGGCCTGAAAACTCGTTACATCCCCCCATCACACTTCCGCTGAAATTCCGACGACTTCTCTTCATCCCAAAGTCGATGAGTTCGCAAATGACTCCGCGCAGTCCCGAGCAATTTAAAGTCATTTGGAGCACTCTTTCGCACAACTTTGTATTCCCGGCAGCTCGCGATAACGTGTCGATACTTATCGATTGGACATTAACAAGTGAATACAACGCAGAGAAGATCGAGAGATCAGGAAGAGATATGATAGCCTCAGAAACACTTTTTAATTGACTCGTCGCTACAAGCGACACGACGTTTCTGACTATCGACGCCTCTCCCATCAGCAATCCTCGTATAAGTAGACTCGACACATTCTTCTCGACACATTGGTCACTTCCACCAATCAACGAATACACCAACGAACATCTTTCAGACACTTCCGTTGGTCCATTCTTCGCTACAGAAACTAACTCTTCTTCAAATTCAACAAAGAGAGAATAAGAGTTAAGTAGGCTTCTAACACCAAGATACCCTTCTTTCTTAAAGTACAAGTCCGGTTCGATTTGTGGCATAACAACACTTAAAACACGTCGAGCACTGGACTCGTAATTCGAAGCAACACATGTTGGACTATAATAAATCAGTGTGATCAATAGAATGCGCGTCAAGTCTTTCTTCACACTCAACGGCATCAACGAGATGATGTACGACATAATTACAAAATACATGTTCTCTTCTTTACTCGGCTCTTTCTTGATCTCTTCGATATGAATGATATCGACTAACCCAAATTGAACTTTACGGAATATCAACGCTCGCATGGAAGACACTGAACACAATTGACTCAGTATCTTCGACGCTATTAAAGTGCTCTGTTCACTCAATCCTCCTCTCTTAATGACAAGTTCAATCAACGCATCTCCAGAGGTCGAACACTTCTCTCCAATTGCCCGCCATGTATCAAGAAACTCACTGTCTAATTGCTGTGCAAAAAATGCCATATCAATAACACTCGTAATAACACTCTCAAAGTCGATTTCAATCCCATTTAAGATCCATTGCCTACAACAGCGCAAGAGCGTGGAATACTCAGATGTACTCAAATAGGTGTGATACTGTAACACTCCTTTCAGAACAAGTGAACTCTCCTTTTTATATCGATTTGCCATCGCCTCACTGACAATATATTCCCACGAACTCCACGCCGGAAACCCACTAAACAAGTCGATTCCAAAACTTTGGACTCCCTTCATGAGTGCTGAAAAGTTCAACGAGCTCTTTGCTGCAAGTACAACGGAGAAACTCAAAATCTGTTCAATGGGGAGTTTCTGGGAGTTATTTGTGATGATGGTATAGACACTATAGAAGTACATCTCACGCACTTCACGGGAAACAAAACATCGTTGCATCGACGAGGTGAGCATGTCTGGGTATCTCTTTAAGAGTTCGACAAGGAGTTTGTTGCATTGTGAAGGATCTGATGCATAGAGTGCTTCCAAGAGATTGAACACCGTGACTGGGGAAGACAGTGTTGCCTTACTAGCAATTGCCTTCATGATCTCTATGATATTCTTATGCAGCGATGGTTGGTTGATGTACTTCCCCACAAACGTACAAAGTCCGTCTGGGACAAGGGGGGTGCTTAGAGTCATTTCCAGTGTATAGATCTTTGCCGAGATCTCCATCAACACAACTTGTGAATTTGGGATGTCTTTAAAAGCAATCCAGTTACTCATAACTGCTCGACACAATGCTATCACATGTGGCATCCCTTCATATTTCTTTGGTGTGACATTAACGATCGTCGCAAGAAGATCAAAATTGAGCTTCTTCTTTTTCTCCATCATGTACTGCGCAAACATGTCGATGACCTTTTCATTCGTTTTTGATAAGAGTGTTGTGACCATTTGCGTAATAAACGGCACACCATCAAAGTATTGTGAGATCACATTTTGGACTAACACGGGATGGTCTCCTTTAGTACTGAGAAATAAGAACTTAACAATTTCATTTGGACTCTTTATAGTATACGTACTTAATAATTTACTATACAACTCCCGCACAAAGGTTTCCTCGCAATGTTGAAGAACGAAGTGGTCTAATATGTCACTCGACAAACGACTTAACGAGTCCCCGATCAATTGCGCCTCTTTCACATTCGAATACCCTTTTAATGTTAACGTGTCTTTGATCTTCCCAGCAACAGAAACGGAGTCTTCGCTCATCGTTAAAAGAAGTCGAAGAATACGACGATTCAACATATTCGCTATTTCTCGACTCCCAACTTCACTCGTCTTCCCAAACAACTCCGACACCTTCGCAATGTACTCCCCGTCGACTAAGTCACTCTCGTCCTCCGCGGAGTTCCGCAAAAACTCCTCAAATATCCCACAGAAGAGCCGCGGGTTTTTAATCGCGTCGCGCTCTAATGCTCTTCTTGCGGACATCTTTATCTCCAAAATAGGACTTCGCGACGCGTCAACCAATTTATGGGACACCGAGTCTCTTGTCGTTGCGTCATGTGAATATGAGTCGGGGTACATCTCAATCACCCACAAATTAGTTGGGTCCATCACCGTCCCAACAAGACTTGGTGTTTGGCTTAAGAACTCGGAAATTCCGGCCTGTGCGTCTGCCGGAAGGACCAACGTTAGAGGTACATTTTTGACTGCCATTGCTCTAATGTCTGTTGGAATATTCAGTTTTCCTGACAAGATGTCGAGCATTACTTGTTGTGTATACACCACGTTATGAGTAAAGACTTGTTCGAAGTATTGCGTTTCGAGTGTTGAAGCAAATTTGAGGTGTTGGTATTCCTTTTTTGTCATCAGAGTCTTATTGAAGAAGTCATTTAAGAGTTGTGGGATAGCTTGGTGGGTTAGTGGTAAGACGTCTAAGACTCCATTGATATATTCTGCTATCACTTCAAGTGCTTTAATTCTCTTCTGTTGGTCTTTTTGATTCAGAAGGAGAGTGTAGTTCTGTGTTAACGCAGGGATAACCGAGATCGAGAAGAGTCCATCCGTCTGTGCTCCTAAGTGTCCACATGTTACATTAATATTGACTTTAGTACTCTTCCAATGGCGCATCAAGTCAATCAGTTTGCCATAGATCTGTTCAAGTTGTCCTAAAATGATCCCTCCCGTACTATTTCCTCTCCCAAGTCCTTCTTGACACACGCCATCTAATAATCGACATACAGAGCGTTTCATGACACTGCGTTGAGTTGTTTCTAAGAGATTGAATACTCCATTCATGAATCGAAGGGATTCAGAAGATGTGATTCCTTCTGTTGGTAATAAGATATGGTAGTAACACTCAATGACACTCGCAACTTCTCGTGTTTCGGTGTCACTTTTGACCCCATTCACTGTCTTCAGAAATAAGTCGACGACATTCTTTAAATAGTACTTACTCGCTCTTTCATTAACAGCGCAGATGCCTTCCGATTGGTTCTCCA
>NW_004443753.1:19269-41609 GCF_000330505.1 Entamoeba invadens IP1 | reverse complement strand
TGGATTTGATTGATAAGGTTGTTGGAGAGGTTGTGTCGGTGCTCTTCTTAAAGGAATAGAAGGGGTTTGTTTATTTGGAGCTTTTGGTGTTGGTTTCGGAGGAGGTGACGGGTGCATTGAATGTTTTTTTTTCTATTATTTTAGTTCCTTTAAACTAGCATTTTGCAACAACCGACTTGAAAACTTTCGCAATTTGGAATTCAAAAAAAATTTCAATAAAGCAAATTGGAATTGAAAACTATAATGAATATCAAATAGTATAATATTACTAATAACTACTATATATATATAAATAAATAGTAGTAATAAATACTATATGATAGTAGTACAATTGAATAACAAAAATAAACAGAGAGTTAACACACAAAGGAAGTGTTGTCGAAGATATCGAGCATTTCGTTGACAACAGAGAGAGGTAAAGTGTCGATATTAACCTCGAAATTCCACCCATTGATTCTTTCAGCAAGAAGCATATATACGGCTTGAGTTTGATATGAATTGGCAGAGCTCATTAAGTTCTTCAACTTCTCCTTCTTGATCAAAGCAGCTTGAGTATTAAAACAAAGCGGATCTAACATGTGATCGATACTCATCTTACGTGACGTGTCCATCTTCTGTAAGTTGAAGAGAAACTCACAGCAATTTGCTTCATCGCCAACTTCATTAGAACTGAAGAACATACTTTTTGTTATTTAAAATGTTATTTCGTTCTGCCAATGAAAAAGAGACAAACTTGATGCGGTTTGTGATTCTTATAAAAAAGTCATAGAGTTTTTGCTTGTACAAAATTGAGAGAGACGGATTTCTATACAAATCAAAGAAGAGAGGATAGACAAGGATAATGAGTTCCTCAAAAGTTTTTGCGTTGAGAACCTCTTCAATCTTTTTGGGGGCAAGAATTGAGAGAATTTCTTTTGACGAATGAATAAGCTCGTCTACTTTTCGGATCACTCTGTCAAAATCACAATCTTCGCATGATTTTGGCGACGCCGGAACGAACGTGGTCATTTGATTTCATCAGTTTTGTAGTTCAGTTTAAATAAGGGCGAAAAAAACACAGCAGGCTAGTAGTGAATTTTTATTGCAATAGAAGCTTCATTCATTTTTTGAGCAGATTTCGGGCGGCAATTTGAAATGTATTTTTAGAAAGAACAGTTTCGTTTGGTTAATTATAGGTTTTAATACTATTAATTTATAGTAAAAACAACAGATGAAAGAAAAGGTAAAATGGGCAATATATTTTTGATTTTTTTGTATAAACAGCAAGTTCCATCAGCCACTTTTTCTGTGCGGTTGTGGGAGTACTTTGATGAGATTTTTTTGTTTTTTGTTGGTTTAAAATGTTATAAAATTTCCCGTTTTTACTCAAAGTGTATACAACCCAAACTATTTTTATAAATAATATCAATTTTTATTATAATTATTACTATTTATTATAAATTATAAGACAATTACAATTACGCAGCAAATTCAGATTTGTCAGGCATTCCCGTTTTTTTACAATAATTTAGTTTAAAATTTAAATACAAATAGCTCAAAATCAAAACAATAATTCAAAAAAATCGATTGTTCGTTAATACCAAAAATGCGTTTGTTACTCAAACTTCAAAAATATCTTATAATATATAGTATATTAAATATATATTTGTGATTTTAGTTTTTGATGTTGTTTTAATGGGAAGATAGAAAAAACGGGTTGTATTGCATCAATATCGGGCAAAAGAAACCCCGAAATGAAAAATTTGAACCATTTGCAAAATTTACACAAATTGAAATAATAACGAGTTTTTGTTTAACGAGCAAAATGTGTTGTACTATTAAATTGTATTATATTATATAACAAAATATATTATTAAAAATGATACATGAAAATTTGAACCCAAAATGGGTTAAATAATTCGAACTAAATAATTATAAAATTAAAACTATATTATTATCTATAATATCAAATAGTACGTAAAAATCATTATAATAGTAATAATATAAAACTAAGTATTTAAACTTCATTTCTTACAATAATTTCGACAAATAATCATCAACGAATAGTTCATAAGTTCAAATCGAAATGTCTCATTCCCCAAACTGCGTCTCAACTAACCAACAAACATAACTAACCAATCAATACTTAATTTTCTTTCTGAAGTTCTTTTTGTTCTTTCTCCCAAACTTATCAGGCCCGGCAAACGATTGATACTGCATCTCCTTAACTTCGTTCGCCTGTTGCTGAAGCTCGTTAATAATAAGACCGTAAGCCTTCTTCTGCTTTTCGCGTTGGATGTTTTCTTCATGTTGTTTTTGTTTGACCACGTGGTCGGTGATAATTTCCTCGTTCTTCTGTGCCTTTCTTGTTTCCTTCTTGAGCTTTTTCTTGACTTCTTTGCGCTCTTTGAGAAGGTCCGTCGTGTTGATTCTTGGGTTGAACATTCTAATCATCGGTACAGGGGTGCGTGGGACAATTGTGAATGTAAATCCAAGATCCTCATCGCTTTTATCCCACTCCGCGATGATCGTTTCGCACCCATCAATCTCCCGCATCTCATCCACAATCTTGAAAATCGCATTGCGAATCGTATTTTCAGTTCTTTTCGTTTTGACAATTCGTGTCACTATCTCAATCACAACTCTCTTTGCATATCCTTTCAGTTCCTCACCTTCCAGATTCAAAGCCGAATCAAACTTGACAAGCTCTCCCGTCTTGGCTTCTTTTACCAGTTCAAACGCCTCTCTCAGAAATTTAAAAAACTCCGGTAAAAATTTTGTTTCGCACACTTCTGACAACAAGATCGCCCCGGCACACTGTAACGGTAATCTCTTTCCGACTGCAATTCCCGTAAAAAGTCCGCCCAAAAAGTCCATAATTTTCATTAAAATCATCGAGCCAAAGTCAGACGTTGACCAAACTCGCATCAAAACCGCCAATTGTTTTATAGTCTTTTCGTCCTCTTCCCAATGAACACTTTGAAAAACATTATCAATAACAATACTCATCATTTCTTCTCGACGATTCAAAATCTCCCCAACAAATGCTTGAAGGCCTTGAGTCGCTTTCAGAACTCCTAATTCCTCAACTCCATCTAAAACAATTCCAGCTTGTTTCGCAAGTGTTTCCTGATCATCAACTTTGGCTCCCCAGTTATACCCATCTCCGATTTTATAGATAACATCAACGATATCTTCATCCTCGATTTTCCCTAACATATCGTCGACGTCCGCAAATTCCTCCGTGGTGTTCCCCGACACCTTATGACGGGACAGAAAAGCGCCCTCGAATATCTTTGCGTTACGCTCTTTAATGTTGGAGACCTCGAGCTGGATCTTCTTTATCCGCGCCTCTTCGGTGTCTTGTTCTACCTGATCGGCGGTAGATCTTGTTTTGTCGCTGATCATTTTTTGCAAGAGGATTGCATAGTCATCACCTTCGTTGTCGTCGCCTCTCTGTCGTGGGTTTGCAATTGAATAGACCTCGTCCAAGTTCTTATCCAAGTAATCGAGACGAGTTTCCTGTTGATCGCGTTGGACACGTTTCTCCTCTTTTCGCATCTTCGAATTCTCTATCATGATTTCATACCGTCCCCGTGTGTCGGGGCGATTGGAAGTTTGAAGATCAACCTGTTCAGCCTCGACGTCTTGGTCGACGTTCTCGGGAACATCGATGTACCCATATTTGGTGGTGGAGAGACTTTCACCTCCATGGGTAAATGTTTCTTCTTGTTCGTCGTCGTTGTTGATGTTGAAGATATCCTTTTTCTGTCGTGCTCTCTCGTTGAACCATTGTTTCACTCGAACTTCCTCTTGTGTGAGTTGCTTCTTCGCTTTCCGTTTGTCTTGGAAAACACTCTGATGTCGCTTCATATGGGATTATATTGCCCTAAAAAGGGTTTCGTCCACTGGTCATTATTTCGTCGTTTTTTTTTATCGGAACAAAAATTCGTTTTTTGTTTTCTTCAGCATTTTTATGTCTTCTTTTGTCTTTATTTTGTTTTTTGATAAGAAAATAACCGTTATAGTTGCAATAGAATTGTAATCGTATAGTATTATTCTAATAAAAAAACTTTGAAATTACTAGATTGTATAGTTTTACTAATAGTATTATCAAATTAAAATTAAACTATAACATAAACTATAACATAAACTATAACCAAAAAAGTGAGATTGTCCATTTTTCAAAGAAGACTGTAGCTAAAAAAGACAAGAAACCCAAAAGTCTTTGAACGATTTCAAACTCTTTGGCATTGAATAGAAAAAGATACAAAAGAAGACAAACACACAACGAGTTATTCCTCGGACGACTTAATAGAGTCAGACAGCTCTTGTTTTTGGGTGTCGAGTTGTCTAAAAAGAGCCACAACGGCCTTCAAATCCTTATATTTGTAGTTATCGAAGTTAATAGTGATAGTATTATTTGAGATATTTTCCTTCTCGAGTTTTAAGATATCGACGACGTCATTGAGGACGTCATGAGGGACATCTTGCAGTTTTTCCGCCAAATATTTTTTATCGATGCGGGAGAGAGCGCGGGTCTCCCGTTTCTTCTCTGCCTTTTCTTTGAAGTCCTTTTCGATGAGCTCGATTTTGACTTCTTTGATCTCTTTAGGACTTTTTCCATCCTTTCTAGCTTTACGGGGTTTTTTACTTACAATTTCGTCTTCACCATCTCCGTCTTCATCTTCGATTTTGATTTCGTCTTCCTCATCGTCATCTTCATCGTCTTCTTTCATGAGTTTAGTCTTCTTAACTTTGTCTCTGAATTCATGCCGACTGTGATTCTCAAACATCGCTAAGAGGAATTTAGCGTTTTTGTGAATTGGGTTGTCGGGCGGGTTAAAGGTCATAGCGTTTTGAAAGGTCAAACGTACGTCCGCGACAAAGTCTTCGCGACTGGGATAGAAATTTTTGTGAAGCTTCACTTTGACTGTTCCAATATCCATAGGTGTCTTAATGATTTCGGAATACTGCGGGATATTCCATTGAATCGGATCAACGGGTTCCATAAAGACTTCACACCCTTCTGTCTTCTCTAAGTCATTTATAAGCCGTTGACACCTTTCTTTATCTTTATGACTCAGGACTTCTGGTTTCGGTTGTGTCGGGAGAGGCTCTTCTACTACCTCTGCTGGTGTCATTGAACGAGTCACTCGCCTCCTCGACTGTCGAACAGCATTTTCTATCGACTGAATCCCCCCTTTAGCGTTCTCCATTGAAAGATTTAATTGTTTGCTTCGAACTTTTTGTGTGGTCACAATAACATTTTTTAAGTTCAAATTGTGTTATTTAATTTTTTGGGATTTCTTCGTCTGCTTTGTGTTTCAGTTGTCTTGCTAAGAACAGCATTTTTATAGGAAATGAAATACTCTCCTACGAAAGTATTCGATGGCATTCAGTGTTCGACAAAAAAAAACAAATTCCGATAAAATCCATGCCGAAGAAAACAAATGCTATAAATAATAGTAAAAACAAGGAGAATGAAACCACAATGAAATGAGAGAAACTTGATAAAATGGAATAGAAAGAGAGAAATGGAGGAGACAACACAGAAATTCATTAGTACAATTGATTCCTTAAATCCCCGAATAGATGTCTCCTTTGAAATCATCAAAAACGACTTGAAGATGTACCTCTTGAAACTTCAACACACCGATTTGAATGAAGCTGACATTCCTTCCGAACGATTACAAAAGCTTGAGAATCGGCGAACGGAGTTAACACGGAAGGTCGAATCGCTGCAACGGAACATCGAGAACGTCTCGATAGCCGTCAAAGCGATCTCGACATTCATCGGAAACTCGACGGAGGAGATTCGTCTTGACGTCGAACTTCGGAAGAATAGTGAGCGGAAAGAGGAGTTGGGAGTGATCTATGACAAAGATGTAGTAGGTGATTTAATCGAAATTGGGTTTGATGGGATTAAAGAGGCGCCGTTAATGATGAATGAGAGTGAGACGATTTTGATCCAAAAGTGGACGAATTTACTTGTCGAGAAGGTCATCTTTGATTCGTACCCATCGACGGACAAAAAGAACAATTTTCTGAAGGCGGATATTGTCGGGAAGAGCAATTTGTTATTTGTGATAGAGAGTGTTGATGGCGAGAAATACGGGGGATATGTTAAAGAGTCGATACATGAACAGGGAGTTTATGTCAAAGATGAGAACGCTTTTGTGTTCACTTTCAATACGAAAGGAAGACTTGAGTCCCCTTTGATGTTTAAAATGAAGAAAGAATGCGCAGATAAAGCTTTTGTATTCTGTAAACAGAAACAACGATCGCTGTGTGTGTTTGGGGAGAAAGATATTTGTATAGGAAAGAGGAAGAGAGGGTCGTATTATTGTGTACAAAAGTGTTTTGAGTATAATGGAATTGAAAATGCATTGACCGGTGTCGGGGGGAATATCCCATTGAAAATTAAAAGATACGTCTTGTATCAAATGTGCCAAAATTCTATTGGGGGAAATAATACACTGACAGCTCAAACATTAATACAAGACACTCACTTAAATCATGACGAAGAAAAGAACCCACTTCATGTCGAGGTTCCAACAGAAGTATTACATATCCAACAAGATAAGAATTAAGATTTGTTGATTGTTGTTATTTGAATGATATATCGACACTTATTGGATGTATATGACTTTAATATGTTCTAATCATATGGATTAAGTAATATGGTCATCTTATTTTATGTTAAACTTTGTCGTATGTTTTTATGTCAGACTTTTATAGTTAAATTTTAACTTAAATAAATTAGTATATGGTTGAATCAATTCCACCCAAAACCATTAAAATCTATTTCAGTTTTAATTCATTAACACTTAAAATAACGCCCTTGTTTTCAAATTGACCAGTTTTTTTAGGGATATATAGTCATTTTTGGTGTTTTTCCCCTTTTGGCCTGTGTAATGATATGAGAATAATAAACTTTAAAAAAACGGGAAACGTATTTAATAAACGTGTAATTTCCTTATTTTTAAACCACTTGAATTTTGTTTCAATCATATTCAAGATATTAAAAATATTAATAAAAATATTAAAATATTAATATTTTTATTAACTAATATTTATAAATAAAAGTCTTGATAAGGCAGAGTCCATGCTTTATGATTGAGATTTTCTTTTGGTTATAATAACAACAAATCTTTATCTATTTTGTACAGAATCAAACAAGATTGTTATAATAAATATATAGATTAAATAAAACTTTATTATTATTAAGTAATAATAATAAATATTATTAATTAATACTATAGTAATACTATATTAATGTATATAGTTATGTTATAATATAGTAACTAGTTTATATGACAATATTGAAAAAAAATGGAAATGACATTCAAAACCAAAACACTTAGACCACTTCAATTCCAAATAGTAAATTTCATTTACTATTTGTATAATAAAATGAACTACAAAAAATAGACATGCAGCTTGAAGACGAGAGGAAACGAGTTGAGCACAAAACGGACTTATATGCGACTGTGATGTCAATTGAGTTTCTAGAGAACTTATTTGTGAAGAGTTTAATAGATTATGAGACGTATGTGAAACAGTGCACAGAGGAGTTTGACCGATATGAGAGGATATTCCCGACATGTGGATACACCTCCATCACACAATTTTATGAAGACTATGACATCCCACGTGGGATGTCATTGAATCGACTCACAAAAGGCAAACCAATGATTAAGGAGCACCGAGTAATAGCAAACGGGCGTTTAATCATTGAAATTGTTATTAATATATTGGGGCTCAACGACACAATATACTTAGAAAATTATGACGTCCAAGAATGCCTCAGACTACTCAACGCAATCAACATCGGACTCTCCGCTTTCGAGTCGAAGAACCTTCAATTCGAAAATGTCAAAAAGGAGTTACGGGAATGGGAAGCAAAGATGAAAGCTTGGGACTTTGAAAAAGCTGGTGACTTGCTGAAAGATCAAAGCCCACAACTTGTTAATACTTTGAACTCAGCTCTCAATTTGTTTAAGGAAATCAACAACACTTGATGTCTTAAATAGAGTTCGTCGTTGGTATTTTTATAGTTTTAGTATAGTTTCGTTGATATTGATAACTATAATTTATAGTCTATAAATAAGATTTGAATTTGTTTAGTAATAATTACTATCATTTCTAGAATTAATGAAAATTATAATGTATAACAAAATAAATTATAAATATGGTTTAATTAAAACAAGAAAAATAAAAAGAAGTATTTTATTATTTCGAATAATTATTTTATTTGAAATAAATAAAAGTTGCTATTAATTAAATAAAGGCATTGAAATAACCAAAAAATCGGGAAAAAACACTCGTTTGAACTAGAAAAAAACATTTTTTGAACTTGAAATTTTTGAGATCTGACCCGAGATGGAAGGTGGTGATTTGGAGACTTTGAAGACAAAGCCGCTGAGCCAAATTAAAAGACCTTTTTTAATGGACGGAAGTGTCACCGTCATGTTCAAGAAGAGATGGAAAAAACGGTATTTAGTGTGGAAGAACTCGTATATCATCTTTTTCGACAAGAACTCCCAGAACGAAAAACCAAAAGATGTCATCGAACTTAAAGGAACGACAACGATGAACGTCGAGTATGACGCTAAAGAGAAGAAAAACGTTGTTAAATTCAAAAGTGACCCTGATGAATTCTGGGTATTAGCTGACGAGACAGTTCCATTTTTGGAAATGGGATTTCAAGCATTCAAAAACGGGTTAGAAGTGAAGGAAAAGGAACGTATCAAAATTGAAGAGGAGGAAAAAATAAAGATCGAGGCAATCAAACAAAAGGAGGAGGAAGTTTCCAAAGTTGAGGAGGTTAAAAAGAAGATGAATGACTTTCTCTCCACCTGCAAGAAGATGGATAAATACCAACTTGAAAAACTACTGAAATTATTGGGTAAAAATAATAGCGAGTACTATTTTTACACCATCATGGAAGAAGCGACGAAGCAATGGGATGATGCCGACTTTATAAAGTTTGGATATCAACAAATGTGCGATGAGGATTTAGACGACTTCGCAAGTTTTATTGGTGGTAAAGAGATTTTTGACGACCAAATACACCTGTTGTTAGGGACAGACGATGAAGGTATTATCCATGCCGCAGACTTAATACTGAGGATAGCAAAGGAGTTTAAGGTTGAATGGAGCGAGTTGGTCAAGGGTGTGTTTGTTGCGTTCACTTGTTGGGGGTTTAATTCTTCTGACAAACGCCTTCGAGTCTTCCTCAGTATATTAACCGCGCCGTTCACACCAGACGAGGTATTCGCCTTCTTATCATTTTACAAGGATTACGAAGTTGACTGTGGTTTATCGGATTGGGGTGAACTGTCCGAAGACATCCAGTCCATTTTCCTTGTGTTTGTTGTATTTCTTTCCTCAATCTTTCCTCCTTAAATGTTCGGTTGTTCCGTCATAAGCTGCGAGATTGTGAAAAATGACAGATAGAGTGAGTAAAAATTGGACTAAAGAAGAGACAGAGCACTTTTGTGAGATGGCGCAAAAATGTTGGGGATGGCAAAATGATGTTATTTGTAGAATGAAAACATTGCTGTTGGATAAAAATTTCAATTAAATTATAAAGTTGTTAAAAAGTATAGTAGTTCATTTAATTACAGTTTGAAAAATCTCAAAAATCATAACACATTGAAAAGCTATATAAATAGTTTTGAAAAACAATAAAAAGAAGTGTTTAAGTTTTTGACGTTTTAATAAAACTAATAATATATATATTATATTTATATTATATCATAATCAATTTAATAGAAATAGTATTTGAAAAAACAAAAATTATTTATTATTAGAATAGAATAAAACTTAAAATGAAAATAATTTTAAAGATCCAATTGGGAACGAAAAAAGATAAAAAGAATGGAACAGAAACGTCGGATCGATTGTTTTCAAGACGGCGTTGTGAGGTACTTTGAGGAGGAACTTGGTGATATGTCGTACCTCAAAGGAGTTTTAAAAATAGGTTTTCCAATGGCAATGTTTTTAAGTGGAATTGGGTATGACAAATACGGCGATTCAGACGTAGAAAAGGTCACAAAAGATGATGTGTTCAAATATTTAAAAAGAATTGAAATTGGGTCAAAGGGTAAACAACACGAGGAGGATATTAAAAGTCTTTCATTCTGTGCGAACTGTCCTTTAACGACTCTTTATATCACAAATAGAGAAACTCCGTTGAGTTACGAGGTGGTCTCACAAAAGCTTCAAACACTTAAAGTCGAATCTTCAAAATTCAATTTCGATGCGATTTCGTTGAGGTGGCCAAACCTTACGAAGCTCATTATCAGAAAATGCGGAGTTCCGTCGATACCTCCGTTTATCTTCGTTTGTTTCTATTTATTTTTGTTGCTTAAATATTATGTCGTTCCGTCTTTTTCAATCTCAATAAAATGAAATAGCATTTTGAATAACAAAAATCCAAACATCATTTATAAAAAGACAAAAGAAAATTTCCCTCATCTGAAAATTTTGGATCTGCAAGACAACAAAATAGAAGTACTTGAAAACATCGAAGAACGACCTCTTGAGTTTGTTTTTTCATGAAATCACATTCAAAAAGTCTCACAAAAAGTCAACTAAACGTTTCTAAAAACAAAGTTAAAAAAATACGTGTTGTTGTTCCTCCCTCAATCTCACTTTTAAATCTTTCACACAACAATTTGACAACCCTTCGTGACGTCTGTTTATTTTACAATCTCCGAGAGATCGACCTCTCAAATAATCAGATTGTAATTGACGAAACGGTGAACGGCGTTTTCAATAAAATGTTTACACTGACACGTGTCAACTTCAAAAACAACAACTCGCCAAACTATAAGGACTTTCTTCTTCGTAATTTACCGTCGATTGAGTTTGGGCAAGATCTCTATATTGATGGAGAGAAAGTCAATTTGGAGGAAATTGAGAATACGCTTTCAAAGATTGCAACCTCAACACGTGTACAATTTGATAACACAATCTCCGAGGATTTCTTTGTTGAGAAAATGAAAGAGGCGGAACGAACGGACACAAAAGCTTTGAAAATTGAGAAGGAGAGTGACGTTTTGGAAATCACCTCTGAGGCCAAACGCGAAATGCGGAAACGGGGGAATTCCAAAATCTCGGTTGGGAAGGGGAACATGAGTTGCTTAATCAATTTTAATGAGGAAGACGCGGACTACGTTATTAAAGAGATTTACAAAATCGTCGAGAGGAACGAGAATAAGAAGAGGAAGGAAACCAAGGAGGTGAGACGTGAAGACGCAACACCAAGTTTTAAGGAGCAAGACTTAGTGTTGAGTGATGTCAGTGACAAGGCATCATCATCTGCCAGACCCGACAGTTTGAACGAAAATTTGATTAAAAAAGTGAAAGTCACATTGTCAACATCCAGAATTAACGTCAACGACGGACATGAAATCACTGGAGAAGACACAAGTTCAGACTCTGTCGATGTGAACGGTAATTCTGACGATTTGATCGAATAATTTTTTGTATTTCACTTTTTTATACTTTTATAGTTTGCTGTATGTTATTTTCTAGTACAGTTAATAACACCCCCAATTGTTCTTGTAAGTTTCAAGAGAAATTTTTTCTAATTTTGGAAAATGACCGAATTTTTTATTATTTTTGATTTTTGTCAATTTTTTTTCTTTTTCAAAATATTGTCTCTTTGTGATTTTCTTTGGAGTATCAATTTATCTAGTAAAAATACTATCAAAGAACTAAACAGGATTAAACCAAAAACCACTGAAAAGTCTATTTGATGAACGTCCATATCACAAATAATGGGGTGATTAACATCTCGTGTTCTCAGTGTTTTACAACATCACAAAACGATGAAAACAGTCTAAACAAGTCTACAGAGAACCAAGACTGTTTTTTAAAAGTTGAAGCGATCGATAATTGCGAGAAGAAAGAGAAAATCAATAAAATGGAAATTGAAACGGTCAAAACAAGTCTTTTTGACATGCCAGGTTTGGTTACACCATTTGAGGTGGATAAAATGCGCGACTTTGTTGATACCCTCAAACTCTTCTCGAAACAAAGTTTTGCGCGGCTTGTTGCTAAAACAGTCCCAGAGATGATTGCGATTAGCACGAACGAAATTGAACTACTCAAACGATGGACAGATAAAACAAAATACGAAATACTGTATTGGTCATCTCGAGACGGAATGTCGAAAAGAGATTTGATGAAGAAATGCGAAGGGCACAAAAACACATGTTTCTTGGTGCAGTACGATAAGGAGAATGTCATCGTCTTGTACTTTGGAGACCCGATCCCAAAACAGCCATCGGCAGGTCCGGCGTTTCTGGACGCTAAAAACCACTTCTTGGGAATGCTCAAACACTCAACGGGGGTACAACCATTCAGACTGAAAAGAATTAATTGGAGCGACATCACGTTCGCAGTAGGAGCAAGCGATGAGTACGTTGACCGAGTTTTAACGTGTAAACATTGTGCCGTGTTTAAAACAGACTACACGTATTTCTTTCACGACTTGAGTAAATACACATGCTTAGACGATAAGTCTCTTAACTTCAAGAAGTACTTTTCTCAGGGTGGGACGTTTCAGGAAATTGTTTGTATTGAAATGATGTAATTCTAGTGGCGTTCTTGTTTTGTGTGCGAAATGATAATCAAGATTTAAATTGAATCAAAAAATTTCATCGTCTGGTATATATTCTGGTGCGTCGTCTTGATAATCATAATCATCTTCACTCATCTCCCCAAGATCAATGTCGGGATTTCCTAAGTCGTCGTCTTCATTTTTGGTGTTTTTCCCTTTCTTTCCCTTTGAGACAATACCTGTCGTCAGCACTTTTAGTTCTCGCGTAAATTGAGCCTTTTTGCCTGTCGAGACTTCTTTAAATAATTCAGTCTTTTCGAGTGACGTGCCAATTTTTACTAACTCGTCCCAAACAAGCTTTTCAATGCCAAAGTGCTGTGCAATCAATGCAGCCTTTTTGGGATCCGTCTCCATCACTCTCATTATCGTGTTTCTAATGTACATCATTGGTCTGGCTGCAAAGGATCTGTTCGTCAAAAACCGTCCTGGCAGCTTCGAAGTTACCAAGTTAACCCGAGTCTGGTTTCCTTTTCTCTTGCTAACCTTCCCGAGTGTTTTCGGGAACATGACCTTCATTGCGCCATTCTTCGTCTGCCCGTAGAATGTAGTTATCCCAAGTTTAAAGAGCCCACTAGTTGGCATCAGCTTCCAGTTCTGAGTTTTCATCACACAGTTTTGGAATATATCACCAAGGCAGAATGATTGCAACGCCTTTCCTAAGTGACTCAACTGCTGCCCCCTCCACAAAGAGTCGTGTAAATAAAACGGCACCATGAAAGTGTCCATAAAGAATAGGTTGATCTTTTCGTTGAAACTTGTCTTCCAATATTGTGTAATAAGCGTCGGGATAATCTCGATGTAGTCGACATCCTCGTTCTTTTCACCGATACTCATTCCACATTTGCAGAAAGTTTGCAACACGTTGATCGCGTACCTCACATCGCCGTGCGACTTCTTTGCAATTTCCTCGATCTTTTCGCTCGCGACTTCGATATTTTCGTTCTTTAAAATCACACTCAAACGCGTTTCCAAGTCGTTGGGTGTGATCTTCACAAAATTAATTGTCTCACAGACATTGACCAATGATTGCATCTTTTTGTCCATCACATCATTGCATATACAAACAATTGGTGATGTAGTCTTCTTGATGAATTGGACAAGTTCAGCAATTCCACCTCGATCACCAGACGACATTCCGTCGACTTCGTCCATAATCACAAGAGCGGGTTTGTATGTTTCTCCACGACTGATCTGTCCGTTAAGCAACACTTTCTTCAACTCAGCACTGACACTTTTCTTGTTTCTTACATCTGACGCATTGAACTCAACAGCATTGTACCCCATCACCCGGGCAAGTATTTTTGCGGTTGTCGTCTTCCCAACACCCGGAGATCCTGCCAACAAAACCGCTTGTCTGTCTGGTATTACGTTCTTCCACGATTCTAACCACTTCTTGAACTTCATAACTTGGGTTTTATTGCCGACGAGGTCTTCGATTGTCTGTGGTCGGTACTTCTCCGTCCAAATGTCGTTGTCATTGTTCACAGATAATATCTTTACTTCGCCTTTATCCTTTCCACCATTTTCAGTGGTTCCCGACGTACTTTTAATTGTAGTGTCAGTAATCCCCAACTTCTTAATCGCGTAGTTTAAAACATCGTCTTCACTCCACACAAGCAACCCTTTCTCTTGTGCTTTTGCAAGTTTGGACGGTCCAGCGTCGTCACCTGCCACTATGACATGAGTCTTCCCACTGATTGAAGTGGCGACATTTCCTCCGAAGTCTTGAATAAAATTCTTCATCTCGTCTCTGTCCAGTTCTTCATAGACTCCTGTCAACACAAAATTTTTGCGCTCGAATTCATCCTCTCCGAAAAATGTTCCTTTTCCTTTAGGAACAAATTTGGATCCTTTGTTCTTAGCAGTTGTGTCGTGTGAAAATGGTGTAAAGTGTGTCGTCTTGACTGCCTTAGGCTTTACCTTTTTGACTTGTTGAATTGGTGTTGTTGTTTTGACAATGACCAAAGTCGACTTTGTTTTTGAAGACTTTTTCGGTTTAGTTGACTTGATCGAGTCGCCATCGCTCGACGTTTCTTCAGAATTTTCATCGCTTAAATGTTCGTTCGTTTTGTCATTTTCAATCTCCTTCTCATTTTTCACTTTGGAAACTTTTTTGACTTTCTTTTTTGAGGTTTTACGAGATGGTGTTTTGAATTCCTTTTCAGAAGAAGGTTTTACTTGTTTTTCATCTTTTACATTTTTTTTGTTTTTTTGGTCTTTCGTTTCGTCTTTCTTTGTTTTTGCTTTTGTGTCTTCAGATAAAGTTTTTGCTCCATCTTTTGCCGGGCCACCCTTTCGAATTACCCACTTGTCCTTTCGAGTTAGACCATCATACGTTTTGTGTGTAAAGAAAAAGACAAACCATTTTTTTTATTTTTTAGTTCAAAATTAATAATAAAAAAAAATGTCACTTTTTTTATAAGCAATTTTTTCCTTTCAATCCCACCTTAATTATCTAAAATAATTTTACTATATTTTAGTTATTTTGTTAACTCAATTACTTAAGTTTATTATTCAAAATGCAAATAAAATGACACAAATGAGAAACTATACCATATAATAAAATAAATCCATTAAAACCTTTAATGAAAAAAATCAACACCTTTTATATCTGGAGGCGGAACGAACAAGACCCAAAAAAGATATATTTAAAGGAAACTAGAAATGATTACAGATGGAACCAGAAGATGATGCCACAGAGTACTATATAAAATACATCGACACATATATCTGGATGAAGGGTGAACAACGGAAGATCTACAACAAAATGACCAGTTCCGCCATCCGCAATAAGATAACTGAAAACACCTTTGAGAAGATGAAGAAGTTCTTAACGGACCCCATTCTCTGTCAATACGACAGCGTCCCGAGTTGTAAACTTGATTTTGTTCTTCGACTTCTCAAATCGATCCACAAATTGTCGAAAATGAAAGTTGCTGTCTTAGGGATGCACCACCGGACACTTGTTGATATAGCAAAGAAGTACGATGGGAATGTCATTTCGAAAGACACGAAACCGCGGAAGAACCGGGTTGTGTCGAAGTTATTAGAATGTACCGAGACGAGTGGGTTGACTTCTGTCTATCGGAGGAATGCGAGTGAATTTGCGGAAGGTGAGATTAAACGGAATTCGTGGCTTGTCTGTGTGAACACGTTAAGTAACTCAGACGAATTGAATTTGAGTTCGATAGATATAGTGATTGATATAGGGAATAGCTATTCGCCTTTGTTTGAAGATGACATCAAAGAGAAGTATAAAATGCTCTGTAAGAAGAATTTGATAGTTTTTGAGTTGTCGGTGAAAGAAAGTATCGACGAGATCACGACGATGATGAACGAGATGGACGAGGAACTGACGCCACAACAAGAACTGATGGTGTACGGGAAGATGTTGAAAATGGACAAATTTGATTATGGGTATCGAGGAGAACTTGCGCCGATAGATGATGCGATCTTAGTGAATGAATACCTCCCATTTAAAGATGAGATGACCCGACAGTTGGTGCTTGAAATTGATGGGAAGTCGATGGCGATTGTGTTTGACTTTGAGAAGAAGTTCATAATAACGCCAACTATTTTAGAAGGGAATTATGAGGATTTTGCAAAGCCAATTGGGGCGAGAGAAGAGAAGGAGAAGAGTGAGAAGGTGGAAGAGAAGAATGAGCGGAAGGAGAACAAAGAAAGGAGCAAGCAAGTTTCATTCAAAGCAAAGAAAGGGAAGACTGAAGAGAGTGAGAAGGAGAATCAGAAGGATATGACAAATCAAATGAGTGAAGAAAAGATGCACCGGAAAGAAGAAGAAGACACCCGTCTGAGTAAGAAAAATGAAATTAAAGAGAATGAAATATCACCAAAACAAGTCAGTGAAGTTCCTGTGATGAACAAACAGCCGGAACGTGGGAGTGATAAAGGAAGTGAAACACTTCAAGAGAAAGAAAAGGATGTTAACATAACGCAAATGGCAGAAGGTGGAAAGGAAAAGAAGATGGAAATAGAACCAATAGATAATACTAATACTATTAATAATACTATTAATAGTACTCATCAGAGTCCAACGATAAGTCTTGATTTAAATGTGGACGATCATGTTGCAAATACGCCAATGGAAATTGTGAATGAGGACAACCCGATGAAAGAAGTTCACGAAAAGGAGGAAAAGGACAAATTGAATGAGTTACCCCTGATAGAAGAAACTCATGTGAATGACTCCACGAAAGGGATTGAGACGACACTTGCAAATACAAATGGAATTACTAAAGAAGCGAATTTAAAGCCTGTTCAACACATTAGAAAAGGACCCCCACATATGTATAATAAAGAACGGCTGAGTACCACATTGCCTGAGTTGAATGTCACCAATGAAGTGAAACAAAAGGAACTTATTGAATTGAAAGAATCGACGTTTGAGAAGAATCAACGCCTCAAAAACGAACTTCCGAATATTCCAATTCCGGAGACTAAAGAGGCGGAGGAAGACATGTCTGAGACGTCGGAAGAGAATATCACGGAAAATGCGCTGCATACGATCATCAAGAAACACGCGCCGATGATGAGTGTTGAGATGACAAATCAATGGCTGATCACTATTGAAAGTGCGTTGAAGAGATTTGGAAGGGACGTCAATAACTGGGACATCGACTTTGCGCAATTTGTCCCATTGACAAAGCAGAAGATGCAACAACTGGTGGTCGACTTAATGATGTCGAGTTCCTTTCCCGCAGACGTGAAGGAGAATGTGAGGAGTTATGACGTCATCCACAAAGCAGTCCAAATAGTTAAGAACAGAACAATGGTCTTGCCTTATCCAACAGAAGACGTGTGTTTAATGTGGGACTCATCGTGTGATGTGACGTTACTGATATTAATTGGTGAGAAGGGAATGAATGTGCCAGACTTATATATGACAGACTATATCATTGGCGGAGTTCTCAACCTTTCTGGGATGCGCGAGCCAGAAAAACAAAGAGAGTTCTTGTTGCGTCGAATTAAAACGCTCGTGACTACATATGAGAAGGCAAGGCTTGTAACTGAGTGAGTTTGTGAAAAGGTTTGCTTTGATCTTTGATTTGGTTTGAATTGATCAATTTGATGAAAAAAATATAGTAAAACTAATAATAATATTATAATAATAATATTATAATAATAATATTATAATAATAATAATATTATTATATTATAATAATAATAATAATAATAATAATAATAATAATATAATTATACTATTATACTATTATAATAATACTATAATCAACTTTTCTAACTGGAAATAAAAAAAAGAGAAATGGCTGTGGAGGAGAGTGCGATGGGAGATTCGCAATATTATTGGATTAGTTACTCGCACACGAACATTCATGAAGAGATGATAAACGACGAGCATCGAACGAAGACGTATAAAGAAGCGATAGAGTATTACTGTAAAGACAAAGTAGTCTTAGATGTAGGATGTGGGACTGGGATCTTGTCGTTGTTTGCTGCGCAAGCGGGAGCGAAGAAAGTGTATGCGATAGAGATGAGTGATATAGCTGGGTTTGCAGCGTATATAGTTCGGCATAATAACTATGAGAAAGTGATTCAAGTGATACAAGGTCGTGTAGAAGATATAGAAGTTCCTGAGAAGGTAGATATAATAGTTAGTGAGTGGATGGGATACAATTTATTGTTTGAAGGAATGCTTTCGAGTGTTTTAACAGCAAGGAGATTTCTTAAAGAAGAGAGAAAAGAGCCCGTCATGTTACCTAACAAGTGCCACCTCTTCATCTGCGGAATCGAAGGCAATGAGGAATATATAACAAAAAGAAAAACATTTTGCGAATTATATGGAGATATGGATTTGACAGAAAATCTCCCACTGATGGAAGCAGTCATTAAGGACATTAAGGAAAATCGAGTGGTCACGACGCGAACGGTCGTGGCGGATCTTAACTTGGAAACTATGGTTGGAGACGAAGTCAATTTCTCGGCACCGTTTGAAATTACAGTGACAAGGAAGACGGAAATGAGTGGATTTTGTTGTTACTTTGACTGCTTTTTTGATCATCACTCAATCTTGACAACTCAACCGGGACAATCAACTCACTGGAAACAAACACTCTTCTTTTTAAAATACCCTCTCAAAATGGAGATGGGAGATCGAATCGGCGGAATATACGTCTGCAAACAAAACGCAACTAATCAGAGAAATCTCGACATCTCTATCAACTTCTCTAAAAATAACGTCTTGTATCAGATGAACTATTTTTTGAACTAATTGTGTTGTATTGATGTTGCTTTCTACTTGACCACTTTCATGGTTTATAAAACTATTGTATATTATACTTGTCCCAAGATTGTTTTTTTCAAAAAAAGGAATTTTATAGTAATAATTTAATAAATTTATAAGTATAATACAATAAATTCATACACACAAAAAAATATGAGTATTATTTATATGATAAATTTAACTATAAATTTTACAAATAGTTATACCAAAAAGAATGATGTTTTTGAATGATTATTAGATATTTAAAAAATTAAAAAAGAAAAAAATGTTTAAGAGAAGAGAACAACTCACGCCAATTTTTAACAAAATGAGAAATAACGAATTACAAGCAAAGGAGATTGAAATTGACAGAATGGTGGATGATGTCCTTACTGGAAAAGGAATTAAAACAGAAAAAAACGAGAATAAAAGTCAAGTTTGCTGCGAGAGGTACTCATCATTTAGTGTTTTTTTGGACGGAAAGAGGAGTTGTCAATTTTGCGGAAAGTTGCTTTGCAAGAGTTGTTGTTCCACCATAAAAATCTCGAGTGAGAGAGAAGTTGCCGTTTGTAAAATGTGTGGAACGGTGTTGGACAAAGTGATGTGGCGAAAAAAAATGAAAGAAGTGAAACCGATTTCTCAGATCCAAAAGACGTTTAACGAGGTATACAAGAGTAAACAACAAATCCAATGTATTCACACGTCTCTCCTAGAGATTTCAAACGAGTATATAATGCTCGAAAGTAACAACGATGTCATCAATCCCTATTTTATATGTAAAACGAAAGACCGGATCTCAAAATTTTTTGAGCTCAAAAGTTTTTTCGACAAAAAAAAATTTCTCAATTTTTCTCAAAAAGAAAAAACACGAGATGAAGAAGAGATGATTAAATCGGTGGAACGATTGACGAATGCTTTTTTCTTAGAGATTGAAGAAATGACAAGCAGTGTTTCTATCTTACAATCTTTTATAGAAAAATTCAAGGCAATAAAACCCGAAAATGACATGCTCTGTATTGACGGAACGAAATGTGATTTAAGGCGCGGAAAAATAGAGGTAATAGACGTGTTTAATGAAACGTCGTGCGCCAACCTTATCAATTTATATGGTCAGACCGACGAAATCTGTTCCGACAGCGACGATATTGTTGACGTCTCTGATGAAGAGATGAATGAACGACTTGCAAGAGAAGAAGAAGAAACGACACAAAACAAAGAGAAGTTTTGGTTTGAAGTCTCTCCTCGTTTTTGTCGTTGTGGTGGACAACTTACACTCAGAGGATCTTCAGAGGCTTTAGGAGAAAGTAGTAAAGTTTACATCAACCATGAAACTGTCAAACCAGATAGAAAAGGCCGAGGGGTAATGGTTGTGAGTATACCAGAAGGTTTTGGCTTTGGGTGGTGCGATGTGTTTGTAGTTAAGCGCCAGAAGACTTTTGATTTTGGGAATTGTGTCTTTCTTTCCATGTGAATTGTGAAAAGAAATAACTATAGTTTATTATACTTTAATTGGTAGTACCATATAAAATAAACCACAATATATAGTTGAAATATAAAATAAAAATAGTAACACAAAAGAACAAATTCACTTAATTTCAATTTGGTCCTTCACCTCCCCTTTGGTCTCTTCCTCTTTCTTTTTTTGCTCTTCTTTGTGCATCGAGTACTCTGCGGAGTCGAAGAATTGTCTGTTTTGTGGTATTCCTCTGAGACCTTTTTGGCTGCCTGTTTGTGTTTGTGCGCCACCACGAGTGAGGCTGCCGAAGTTCTTTTTGCTTTGTTTTGGAGAAGTACGGTGCATAGTCTCAACTTCGACAGCAATTTCGGGCTCGTTCATTTTGATTTTCAGTTCTTTTTCTTTTCAAAAACTTTCGATTATTTGTTTTTATTTCTATGTTTTGCAAGATTACAATTTTGAAATCTGATTGGAAATTAACTAAACCATATCAATTGAAAAATTAATAAGAAATGGTTTTTCAGTAGAAAATCTCCTCATTATTTCAATGCCATTATATTATTATTTTTGCAACAAGTATTCTATAATTATAGTTTATTGTTGATATTTCTTATAATCAATTACTTATAGAAAAAGAACTATAATTATAGTAATATAATTATAAATATGGTTTAAATGTCAATAAGTCTTACTTCGAAAGAACGTTGAAAGGATGTTGAGGGGTGCAGTAACTTCTGGAACTCTGAGTAATGATTTCCTTGTCGATGATAAATTCGGTTGTTCTTATGATTGTATTCGCATCTTTGCATAATTCCAGTTTGTATGTTCCCTTATGTAGTATCCAGCTGTGACTCTTTTCGTCGAAGGAAGACAGGTCTCTGTAACTTCTAGTTATATTAATAGTAAAAGAGCTATCAATTTTAATAAGATCCGTCTTCGCGAACCCACGAAGTTCCCTGACAGGCATTTTGAATTCTGTGTTTTTGGGAGGTGCTACAAAGAACAGCACGACGTCTTTGCCATTACACTTCCCATTGTTCTTAACGTTGACGGAGAATGTGATGTTCTTTTTGTCGAGAATTACAATTGGAACTGAATATTCAAATTCCGTGTAACTCAATCCAAAGCCAAACGGGAAACTGCACCTTTTTTCAAACGACGTGTAATATCTGTATCCCACATATATATCTTCATCATAAATCACTTCATTTGGATTGTCTCTTGGATTGCCAGGGAATGAATGTGACGGAATATTGGCCAAATTTTCGGGAAATGAGAGAGGCAATCTCCCTGATGGATTGACATCGCCGAAAAGAACATGAGTTATTGCATTTCCATGCTCCTCACCATTCAGCCAAACTACTATAATTGAATCAACTAAATCTATCCATGATTCAATCTCAATGGGGCCACAGATGTTTAAAATCATTACCACTTTCTTATTCTTCGCGTGATAGTGATGACTCATCTTTTTAATGGCATCTCTCTCGTGATCGCTGAGGCGGAACGACACATCTTTTCGGTCGCGGAATTCGCCTGAAATTCGACTGAGCACAAATAGACCAACATCACTGGTGCTCGCACAAACCGCGACGGACTCGTCTTTCAAGACAGGTTCGTCGTAGTCCAAGAAAAAGTTAAACGTTTTCATGTAAGTCTCATACGTCCTGTTGTTCTGTTCAATGAGGTACTTGGAGTAGCCCCCGTTCATGTTGTCCTCCAAATGAATTCCACGCTTCTCAAATGATTCTTTTAGACTCACTACATGACTTGGATGAGTCTGACCGCTTCCTATACCTCTTACAAATGGACCATATGCGCCTGTACCAAACAGTCCAACTGTTTTAATATTTTTGAGTGGTAATGTTTCGCCGCTGTTTTTAAGAAGAACACACCCATCTTCTGCAACACGTAGTGCGACTTCCTTTGCATTGACCTCGACGCGACGTGGTTTTATGGCATTTGTGAAGTGAATTATCTTTTCAACGGACTCATCAACTCTCTTTCTTAGTAGAGTGTGGCCACGTTCA
>NW_004443753.1:0-19169 GCF_000330505.1 Entamoeba invadens IP1 | reverse complement strand
TTTAATTCATTATAATTTGCGGACGACCCCGAGCTCAATCAAATTATTTCCCATCAAGACCATCTTTACTGTGTCTTTACAAGCATACCAATCAGTCATTATAATTCCATCATAGTGCAATTCCTCTCTTAATACCTCATAAAATTCTCTTCTCTCTCCTGCGTACTCTCCGTTGATCTTATTATATGAAGTCATTAGAGCCATTGGTTTTCCTTCTTCAATTGCTATTCGAAACGGTTCCAAGTAAATTTCCCTGAAAGCTCTCTCACTCATTTTAACGTCGACATACTCTCTCGACGTCTCTTGGTTATTTGCTATAAAGTGTTTGACACAAGCCGATATCCCATTGTTCTGAATTCCTTTTATATAATACGCCCCAATCTCTCCAGCGACTCGGGGGTCTTCCGAAAAGCATTCGTAATTCCTTCCTGCGAGTGGATGTCTGCAAATGTTAATAGCAGGGCCAAGAAGTACCCCAATGTTCTCTTCAACACACTCCGCCCCAATCGCCTCACCTTCTAACTCAGCCAATTTCGTGTCAAACGTCGCAGCAAGACACATCCCTGTCGGAAACGCTGTTTTGTTTTTCACAAACATTGAAATGCCAATTCTGAGGCCATTGGGTCCGTCACACATGTTAATTGCTGGAGAAACGTTTTCAATTGGATATGTCATTCCAGCACATCCAACTTTGAAGTTTCTCATTTCAAGAAATGATGGACCGTGAAAGATCGGGGACATCACTGTGATATATTCGCCAACTATCAATCTCAACTTTTGATACTCTGACAACTCGGCTCCTGTGTTCTCAGAAGACATTGCTAAATGTTTTAGTATAGTTCAATTTATAGTTCTTTTTGGTATATTTTAGTAATTGTTGTGTTTGTGCAATTTTTGAATGAAAAACAAACTTTTTTGTGTGAAAAAAGTTCATTTTATGTGGAAAGCCATTTAACATTTATTACTAAATTTATAGTAAGATAAATTATAAAATATGGTATATTTAACATTTTTGAATTTGGTTACAAAACGTTACTTTGCCGTTTTATAAAATTCTGTGGTGAGTGTTTCGTCGATGTATTGGTATTCTGCAAGGAGTCTCCAAACGGTTTTCTACATATCAATTTAAGTGCTTCAACTTATATCAAACAAACTGCGCAAACGGTCGACGTGTTGCTGAAAGATCTTAGAAACAAGACAACTCTTTTGTTGATTGGGTGTGGTGGAACGACACGTTTGCTTTTCACACGAAGCCACAAAAATGTTATTATTAATGTTATTAGTGACGGAGTTTTTGTAGCCAAAGCACACATGTTGATTAAAATCTCTTGGTTTAGTAATACCTCAACTTTCCATCCATCTACCCCTTTCCCACAAAACAATGGAAAGTCATTGGCCCGACACAGAGTGACGTACCTTTTTTTGAGCGATGTGATAAATATAGTTTATTTAATTATAATTTATAGCAAAAAACAAACATTTCAAAGAGGTTTTGTTGATGTTTTTGGGTGAGAAGTAACATGAGAGGGTTGAAAAAATCAAAAGAAATTTGTGGAGCAATTTTGTTGTTAATTTCAATGACGAAAATATCTCCACTTTGTCGCAAATGAACATCCGGGTTTGCCAAAACTAAAGTGTCCGCACAGGATTGGAGATATGACACATCAGACGGGTCGAATCTCAAAATTCGCAAAAGGAGATCATACGTGTAACTTTCTTTAAGCCCACTTGCTCCACACTTTTTCACAAATTCCTTCACGCCATTCCGTTCAAGAAAATCTGATAGAATCTGAAAAGTTGAGGTAATCTCGGTACAAATGTATTGGTATTTTACAATACTACCAATGGTTTTCGTTGCGGAACGAGGACGAGAAAGTGATGGATTGTCAATCATGGGTGATTCTCTCACTTTATCATTGGGCGGAACGACACAACTGAAGAGACTGAAATTTTCGAGTCTTTTCAATGCTTGGACAATTAAAAAATCGTCCTCAAGAGGATATAATAATTGTTTAAGTTCTTTGGGAACCTCCATTATCAGAATACCCACAAAAACATCCAATAACGTCTTCTCGTCACTTTGAAGTGTATATGAAAAGTCAATAAACGTAGTAACAAAAGCTTTAAGAGTTTCAACACTCATTGTTTCAACAATTTCCCAAAACACTTCAACACTCTTTTTTTGAAATTCACTGACAATAACCAACGAAACGTTTTTGATCTGAGAATCGTCTGGTATTGAAATCCGACTCACGTTCTTCAAGAGAGTCAAAAATAGAGGTATACTTTTCTCATTGAAATATATCCCCGACGATTTTAAGTTTGAAATGTTTTCGAAAAAGTTTGCTTGACAATTCCGCACCCCAAGGACTCTCTGAAATCTGAAGGAATTGGTTGTAATTTGTCTTTCAATTTGTTGCAATAATGTAATCAAACAAAACATGAGATCATCTGAACTTTCAATTTTGAATCGATTTGGAGTTTTGAATTGGAAAATTGTTTCATATGGAAGCACCGAGCGTTCGCTCACTTTATATGAAATAGTTTCAAACTCGCTTAAAATGAGTGAAATACAATTTTTGACGTATTCCAAGTACTCGTCATTTTCCGTTTGTTTTAGAACTTCGCCGATTGTTAAAGCCATTTCATACGCCGACTCATCGCCAAGAATCTTAACAACACTTTTTAACACACTTTTTAGACTTAATAGTTTTAAAACTATTTAAAAAACGCAGATAAAGTTTCCTTTTGTGTTGAAAAATGCAGTAAAAAGTCCAAAGAAATTGAGACGAGTTCTTTTACTTTTTCGTGATGAATTTCTGGTATTTCGAGTGTGTCAGAAAGTAACACCCCAAAATGATGTTTGACACAACCAGACGAGTTGTTATCTAATCCATTCCCACACCAACAAAACCAAATTCCAGTGAACGGCTTTGTTTGGTGGAATTTGTGGATACCATTTTCAAAGCAATCATGGCACATTACTGTGTGACACGTAATGCACTCGATACCGTCCTCGATAAGTTTTGAACATACTTCACTTGTTGATCCAGCATACTTCATCTCAATTTCGGTTATGTCATTAAATCCCAAATATTCCAGAACCATTTGACTTATATCAAACGAGTTGTTACTTTCTATCAGTTGTGTTACTTTGGTTGTAAAACTTGTCATTGTTTTTAAAGTTCTTATTAATTATATTTATAGTTTATTAATAGTTTATTAATAGTTTATTAATAAGTATTAGATTCATGTTCTAATATAATAAAATGGTAAATTAAAACTAAATTATGAAATTTGTTTTTTTAATAATTATTAATAAAAAGGGTGATATTTTCGACCCGCAACTACAAATAGAACAAAAAATGTTATATTTTTTGTTATCTACAAAAATGTGTTATATATAACAAAAAGAAAAACTACAAATATCAATTTTATAATTAATTTTAACAATTACAAAGACTTAATAATACATTTATATTTATTATTTAATTATTATTTAATTATAAGGTTTGTCAGTTAAATACCCTTTTTCAAATTAATATATAAAACAAACACAAATGGTAGAGATACCAAGCTTCAAAATTTGAGATTTAGGAGAAGGTTATTTTACACCAATTGAAGTTGAAAAAGGACTTGAATCAATTTGTAAGTTAATCAACAGAGACAATGCAACAAAGTTGATAAGAGAAAACTCTAGGTATCGAATTGAAGGACACGAGGTCTCCCTTTATGTATCGAGGGATAGTGGAGGACTCAGAAAAAAATTTGTTTATAAGTGTGTAGAGTCAAAAAATGGTTGTGGTGCCTTTCTTGTTATATATTTTAAAACTTGTGTATCAAATGTTGTTGAATCAATTGAATTGTGGACTCGTCACAACCATACATTCACTACACCTCCTCGGTCTCAGTGTGCAGTTAGAATGAGCGAAAAAACAAGAAAGATAGTTGAAGAAGATGCTAAAATGAATGTTCCGCTAAATATAACCAAGACAAAAATAGGGGATAAATATTCTAAAGATGTCCTTTATGAGCATAGGTGTAAATTCTTAGGTATTTTGTCGAAAGATCAATGCAACGAATTAAAAGATTATACAAAGACATTAACAACATTCGACACACAATTTGTTAACAACTCCTGTGGTGTATTTGATGAATGTTTCTTTTTTAATAACAATATCTGTGTAGATTTGTGTCAGAAAAACTTTTTTTAGATGACACTTTCTGTACGAATAAATTCCAACTTCCAATTGAAGCTGCATTATGTAAAGATATCAATGGAAACTCACAGTTGATTGCATTTGGATTCATGAGACATCGATTTACATCATACTATACTGACTTCTTGGGGTTTTAAAAAGTTGTTTCTTTCCAATTAAGTGTTTTGTGACTGACAGAAGTATTGCACAAACAGCAGCTATCAAAGAAGTGTATCCAGATGTTGATCTTGTGTTTTGTCACAGACATATTAAACGCAATTTAATCTCTGCATTTGGAATAAACTCCAAAATTGTTTCAAACTTTGAACTGTTAATTAATGGAACTATAAAAAGCGAAGATTTTTTTCTCTCTTTATACAAAACTACAATTGTGTTGATAGTATAGTGGAAAGTGGGGATACATGTGTCGATAAGAATGAGATATTTGCCGAATTCATTGATTATTGTAACGGAGAACAACCAACTACAGCTTTTGAGTTGAAGTCCAAAGATAAAAAACGTTTTTTGAAACAGTTGATTGACATTAAATTCAATTGGCTTCCGGAGTTTACAAAGAGACACACGAAAGACACGACTACATATGTTGTAGAAGGTTTTTTCGGAACTATAAAACAAAGAACTGGTGGTAAAATAATAAGGTTAGTGGAAGTTACAACTATATTTATAGAAAAAGCCAGAAAGTTGTTGTTCGATAGTGTCACTGGATTCAATGATGAAGACTTTAAAATACTCACCAAACTCATTGGAGTTGAAGCTGCCGCAGAAATACGTTGTGATTGGGGTAAAAAGTTACTTAATTATTATTCAATGTTGGACAAATTTGGACCTCTCAAAACAAGCAGTAAAAGAGTGTGTACTTGTGTTGATTTTGTTCAACATGGAAGGTACTTTCCTTGTTTTCACCAAGTGTATTGCAATTTCTTTGACCCCGGAAGAAATTTAAGGAAATCGCTTTATTCAAAGGAGGATTTTGGGAAGGAAATATTTTTAGAAAAAACTAAAATAGCCAAACATGAGTTTTATCAAAGTACTATGAATAATTCATTTTTCAACTGGGAAAGAAGGGACCACATTGTGATATTCGATGAAATGGTCGACGCGATTCTCAAAAATGCCACTCTAAAACAAAAGTGGTTCGAACTTGTCAGTTCGGTTTATCATTCGGAAATTACATCGGAAAATGTGTTAAAAGGGAATGAGGAGTTGCAGGAGTTCGAAGGTGAGTTTAGTTCAAAAGATCCGGTTGTACTTCTTTCTGCAAAGGTGAAACCAGCCAAATTGGTAGACTACGTCGAAAAACCTTTCTCCACCAAGGTCTCCAAGAAACGAATGGAATTTAAACCTCTTGGACCAACACTTCAAAAAATTGAATTGAAAGGTAATGTTTGCAAAATATGCCTTGGGAGAGGACATATGGCAAAGTGTTGTCCTTCTTGGAATAAAACAGAAAATTTCGATCGGTTAAATATATTCATTCAGTCTTTAAAAGGAGATAAGCGTACAGAATTCGAATTAAAACATAAAAAAGTCGTTTGAATTTCAGTTGTAATTAGATTTAATATGTACATAAAAATAATAGTTAAAATATAATATTAAACCATTAACAAATTATACCAAAAAATTGTTAATTTCAATTGAAGTAAATGTGTTGTTTATTGCGTGTATATGTATTAACAAGACAAAACAACGTTTTTATATTATAGTATAACATCATTATAATGTTTTGTAATATTTTGCGTTGTTTTATTAACACCAAATGTTTAAAAACCATAGATTGATGGCGTTTAAACACAAAATTTGAAAACTGATAAAAAAATGAATAGAATAATTGAAATTTATTGTTTTTTCTTTTTGTTATATATAACACATTTTTGTAGATAACAAAAAATATAACATTTTCTGTTCTATTTGTAGTTGCGGGTCGAAAATATCACCCTAATAAAAACTAATTATTTTGAAATTAAAATTTTTATTAAAATTTTTTATACTAGAGTTTGTTGTAAAATGTCGTCCCAGTCTCCAAAGTTGTACTTTTTATCAATTTATACACAAATAATTGTTTAAAACCCCGGGATTTAGGTAAAAATTGAAATAATTGGGAAAAAACTGAAAAGACGATTTTTTTGTGTTTAAAACATGATCCCGATATTTTTCAATTTTCATTGACCAAAAAGCCCAGGACAACGTTGGCGACGGGACAACGTTTTCCCACTAATCTAATAATATTAGTAACCACAAAGTCATGACATTATGGTGTTATTTTTATCTGATTTAATGGTTAGACAAAAGCTATCAATTTAAATATAAAAATTATTATTTAAAAATGATTAAATAAATCTTGTGTCTAACCAGGTGTTTCCAAAATATTTATTGCCGAAAATGTAGTGCGAATTTATAAGAGAAAATGAACATTTTGGTTATGAAATGGTGACGTGGGGTAATTAGGATTGTGATTTTGGAAACCTCTGGTCTAACTATGTTCATATCCTTTAATTGTATAATAAAAATAAAAAAAATAATCGTGGTTAGAATTGTATTAAATTGATTCACTTTTCATTGGAATTATTTAAAAATATATAAAGTCTGTCTAAAAACGTTGTCCATTTGACAAAAAATTACACAAAATAAGTTTAAAAATTTGGGAATTAAAAAAACGATCAAATCCCGGAAAAATTATGAAACGATGTTTTGGGAATGTTTCAAACTGTTTCCCGAAATATTCCAGTTTTAATGGTTCAAAAATGCCTGGACAACGTTGGAGAGTAGACAACGTTTTCAGACTGACCATATAAATCTTGTTTGGTATTTCTCCGTCTTTATTTAAAATTATGATCATTGTCGTTTTGAGTACAAATTGCAAACCAAAAATGTACGAATAGAACAAATATCATTATACACTTAATACTTTGTCAATACAACAAAGAGAACGACCTATAAGCTGGGCTGTCTGGTGGTTGTGAAATGTGTAAAATTTTTTGGACAGCCTCCAAGCATTTTAAGTTTCGCCTTTTTTTATCCACAAGCTTCTTGTTATTACAATTGATAATAGTTGTGTTGGTTTTCTTGATTCCAAACAAATTAATATCTCTTTTTTTTCTTGGATGACATTAAAAAAGAATACAATTGAAACAAACATCTTTTTTGGTACCAAACGAAGAAGATGTTGTTATCAATTCATTCAACAAAATCAATTGCATTTTAATCATTTTTTCTAACTCGAGTATTTTGTGTGAATATTGCTTGTCTTTGATGTCTTTGCTTTTTTTGAAAACTTGTACTTCAGTCCCTATTTGATCTTCACTTGTGGTTGATCTTCTCTCCTCTCCTTTCCAACTTTTTGATTGACTTAAATCTTCTTTATAACATTTCATAGAAACAGGTGATCTTTCTTCGTTAACTTCCAAACTTAATCGGCCTTTATACTCCGCCAGCTTTTCAATGATATACTTATCAATATCTTTCTTGGCCTTAAAATGATCCGATACTTTATAATAACCACTCGTCTTCATCAACTCCCTTCCTGACACGAAGATGGTGCCGTGGTTTAAAGCATCGACAATGCATTTCCGCCAATTGTTCTGGACTTGTGATGAATATCTTTGTGATAATTCTTGGTATTACTCATGTTAATAAAAGACGTATATAACAAGTGATTACAATTGAAAACTATAATAAAATTACTCAAAAAAATTATACTAATGATTAAAACAAACATTGTTGGTGTCTTCCAAGGACTTTCCAATGTTGTTGAACGTAAGTGTATATATCATCTTTAAGTGAAAAGTAAGTTTTTGTTGAATTGTTCAATTCGAGACCACGAAGGATAAGCGAGCATATTATTGTCCACCTAATCTTCGTTTTTGGGAGCGACAAATTTGTGGTGCAAATCAAACACCTACATGGCAATTTGTTCATCTCCAAAAAGTGCAAACGGAACAAAGTTTAAATAAGGGTTTTTGCAAAATTCAATTCTTTTATTATGTAAAACCAAGCTTCCTTTTGGTTCTTCTTTAATGAGAAAGGGTATTTTTATCCTTTTTCTAACGTTCGGAAATACAAATAATTGGGAAATTTTCATTGGAGAGAATATACTTATCCATTAGAGATAATAATTAATTATTAAAAATATTGTTCAAGACAAAAAACAAAAACCATTAACATACGACAGTTTCTTTTGAGCTTTAAATTAAGGAATTAGCCAAATTGTATTTTATATCAGAGCAATAATTTTCATTCAAAGAAATTAAAACTTATTTGAATTATTTTATCTCTATTATTCTTTTTCGTCGATTGAGTACAAACTGCCAAACACGCTTTACACAATGCCTCGGAAAAATTTGCTTTTCAAGAAAAAAAGACTGAAGATGCTGTTTTTGCGGCAAAAAAACGTCTTTGGTAAAGCCATTTTTAAAAATACGAAAATAAACGGGACATTAGGTTATATTGAATTGTGATTCCAGAAGATTCAATAATTTTTATCGAATTGTTTTTGATAAATTAACAATTTATAAATACTTATCGATTTTTTATGTTTTATTAGCACAATAAAAAAACATAATATAAATTAACGAAAAGATAAATTTAACGGGACTTACCTTTTACACCCACACCCCGCTATAAATACATATTTTTTATATAAAAATAAAACATTTTTTGTATTTTTTGTTTTTTGAGTCTTGAAAAAAATAGGGTTTTTCTTTTTCTCATTTACATCTAATAAAATAAAACAAATAAAAAGTTTTATATAAAACGTCATTTTTTATTTTTTTGTTTTTTTTTGTCGCATGTTTTGGCGCAAAGTGAACGTTTTGATTTATATTTAACTTTAAAACACCAAATTATATAATAATTAAATAAACCACACTTTTAATATTAACAAATCTTAAACTCTTAATTACTAAATGGAAGAACACTCAACCAAAATCCAAGTACTTTTTACCTTCGATGTAAAAACCAAAGAAGGCAATCCTTATTTGGTTAAGGAAGGGATTGAAACCCCAGACAACATCATCGATTCAATAGCCAATGCGTTTATTTCCTACAACTTCAAAACCCAATCAAAAACAATGGCAGAGGCTTCAGCTATCTCTGTTGCTAACCAGACATTTTCTTTTTTTGTTACTAAAAACAGCGATTCACAAAAACTCAAACAGACATTCCGTTGTGTTTACTAGAAATGTTATTGTACCATTTGTTTGAATTTGAATGAAAATAAAACAATGGTTAAACATATAGTTATAACAAATAATCACTCCCACAACTTTACGACGGATATTCCATTACACATGAGAATTATTTTTTCACAGGAACAAATAAATGAGATGAAAAAACTTGCTATGATACATTATTCCCCATCACAAATTGTCACTACAATGAATCTTGCAGTCAAGCCATCAGTAGTTCGACGTCTTATTTCATCTTCATTCAATAAATATTCACCAGATCAAACACAACAACTATTTTTGTACGCCGAAAAAACAACGCAATTTTCAACTCACTTCACAAAAAACAGTTCAGGACAATTTGTTTCTTTTTTTGCTTTCAACGTTAATCAAATTTCAACTGATTATTCAAATAGAATGTTTATAGATGATACAGCTTTAACTAATGTATTTAATTTGCCTTTGATAGTAGCAGTGTCTTTAGACGAAAAAAATAAAACACATATTATTTTTTATGGTATATTAAGAGATAGAACAACTGATTCGTTTTTAAACTTGTTCAAATTCGTTTCCAAATTTAGAATATTTAATTTGGTTGTGTGTGATAGGTGCATGTCACAGATTTCCGCACTTTCTTCTGTCTTTTCTGGAATCAAATTCGTTTTTTGTCACAGGCATGTTGCAAGAGATCTTATCGTTGCCTTTGGTGAAAGGTCAAATATTGTTCATATGTGGTATCAAATGATTGATAAAACGGTTTCAGAAACAGACTTTGTCAAAACGTTAATGACGATGAGTGGTTCGGATCTCAGTACTGATCAAAATGAAAGAATTGAAGGAAGTGATAACATTATATTAAATGATAGACAAATACTATTTGAAATAATTAATGAATTAAAAATAGCTAATAAAAACGAAAAAAGGAAGACCGTACTAAAAATAAAATTCGATTAATCCAAGGTTTACTTAATGTGATGGACTGCTGGAGACCAAGCGTCATGGAGTGTATTTCAAACAGAACAACTTCAAATGCGATAGAAGGATACTTTGGAGTCTTTAAACTTAAGTTTGGGGGAAAAGAAGTGACTCTTTTGGAATTGGCGCAACTACTTGAAGCAGACAGCATACGTTTTGATTTACAGTTCAATTTTGATTACAATGCGGCTCGGTTGGTGATAGATGAGAATATACTGTACGTTTTACCGAAGGATATTATACACAAAGTCATGACAGAGTATAGATACGCAATAAGTGGCATGGGAATGATTGTTGATGGCACCACTTTATCTTCGTGCAACTGTGACCAATTTATAGAAAACAAATACCCTTGCATTCACTTGGTTACACTGTACTCTATAAAGTGGTGTTTCCCACTTCCAGCCACCCTTTTCAATGAAAAACTTTTTGAAACAACAAAATGTGTCCATTCAACTGAAACTATCTCAGTTGATGAGACAGTCAAGCCATCAAAAAGTCGACGTGATCTACACTTTGCTCTTGAAGCAATAGAAAACGTTTTAAAGGATGACAACACCCTTTTGGTGAGATATTATGAATTTGTCAACAACGTTTTGAAAGGAAAAAATGAGAAAACTGAACACATTGAAGAATTTGTTGTCGAAGAAACAGGGAATAGACTCCGACCCAGTTTAGTGGTCACTAAATCTACAAGTGGTAGGAAGTCGATTTTTATAACAGAAAACGAAGAAAGTAGTAACACCATCGTAAAAAGAAAGTCGCTAGTTAGCACCCAAAAATTTGTTGACAATCTGACTGAACCATCGCGACAATTTCAAAAAGGACCAAGACCCAGAATAATGGTCGAAATGGTGACGCATCCAGGAAGAGTAGTTCCACCGAAACCACCTGTTTTTGGTCAGGGTTTGAATAAAGTTGAACCAAACGCTTCGGTCAAAAGAGTGTACCACTGTAAAAAGTGCGGTCAAAGTGGTCATAATTCGAGAAACTGTTTTTTGAATTAGAAATTACTTTTTTTATTTATTTAATAATAATTTATTAATTAATTGTTTGTTATAAATAAGAATGTTAAAAAAATGTCAATGAGCATTGATTAGAGAGTTTGTGAGCTGTGTCTACATGGTTTCAATTTAAAGCGTCTTGAAAACTTCTAAAAACAACTAGTCTGGTGTGATGATTGATTTTTTGCAACGGATACAACACGTATTTAGAAGACATTTCGCAGTGAAACTTGAAGTGTCACAATAAAAGTACAACATTTTGTAAAACCCGACACTTAAAGAGGCGTATCATTTGTGAAATGCCTCTCTACAAGTATTAGCTAGTTAATCAATACACAGACTGAGTTTTACAAGACACTTGTTGAGAAGGCGCACAAATTCTTTCCAGGGAAGATCCAGATCATGCCGAAGTGCACACTATGCGGATTTAACTGGTTCAATGAGTACTACACTCCCGGTGTATCTCGCATTTCAACAAACATCCATGATAACAACGACTCATCACTGTTGTATACGATGCGTGGCAACTTTGTTGGTGTTGTCTCGGACTCGACACGAGTGCTTGACGTGTTCGAGTTTTGAAAACCCACAGTCGTAATACACAATTGTCCCTGTTCTGTGAATGTTACAGAACCTTTCCACACAAGTTCTGGAACAGCGTCTATGTTCATAGGTTCACCATTTGTGAATGCCTTTCTGATAATCGGAGTGATGCACTGATCCTTTGCCGATTGTACAAATGTGGTGTTCACTTCAAACCTGTTTACGTTCAAAATAGCCTGATTGTCTAATGCATCAAATACAATTTCACCAGCCATGTATTGTAAGAGTGAAGTACCGAATGATTCAAATGCATAAATATGTGATTTTTACAAGCAAAAGTGATCCAAAAGATGCATATTGTTCCACTTCTAAGATGCCCTTCTCAACCATTTCAATGTACATTTGTGTTGCTTCAAATGTACTCAAAGAAACGTCTCTTGTTATTTTGACATAGGATATTACATTATCAATATTGAGGTCTTCCTCCAAAATGATGTTCTTTCCAAGTAAATTGATTTGATTTGTATCAACATAATTATTGACCACAATTTTACACTTTTTACTATCTGCATCATCACCAATACACATCACTTTAACTCCACTCATGTGTATGTTCAATGTATAAATGCCTTATTTCATTATTTAAAATTGTCACACAGTCCTGTTTTACATTAACAATATCATATTCCTTTGTTATCTCTGCATTGTTTTCATATATGACCACACTATTCACAGCGGTTGAAATTTCAATGTTATATCTCTGTTTATACTCTGTACTGGTGTCTTTTCTATGGCAATTTTCCGTGTCAGTAACTGTGCAAAGTACATCATTGGGCATTGAAAACAGATGTCGATGTTGATTTGTTAATCAATGTTTTGAAATTACATTCAAGTAAAGTATCTGTAGGAAAGGATGCACCACTCATTGGCAGTAACGTGTTAATGTGTGGAATGTGTGTAGTTGTGGTTTTTGATGGAAATTTGATATTAAGACCTTCCAAGTTGAATTTATTCACATTGATGATTGAATTTGTTGATGATAACTGTTCAAATATTAAATCAGTGACAGTGATAAAAAGGGTATTTCCAATTAATGCTTTATCATTTCCAAATACTTTGAAAACACTCAGTTGTGATTTTATTGGTGTCAATTCCGAGTAAGTCAATGTAACACTTTGTTTGATACTGACTTCTAAAAAACTTATAGTGTCAAACTGTTTGATAAGTGTATGTGTGTTCCGTGTATTTTGACATTTTCCGTTTTAATAAAATTTAACTTTAGAATTGAGTATAGACTTTCAAACTAATAAATAAGTATGTCGGAATTTGTCTCTGAAGTTTGAAGATCAGCTATATGTAAGGTATCAATGTGATTTCAATTTGTGGTGTTTTAAACACTACTAAGAACAGTCAGTCTAATGCAATGATTGATTTTTGCATCAAATACAACACATATTTAAATATCATTTCGCAGATAAACCGGAAATGTCACTTTAAAAATTTAACATATTGTTGAACTCGACGTTGAAAATATTATATCATAAGTGATGTGCCTTTTTACAATTGAGTGACTTGTCTTTGTTGAAGGAGCCATCACCGAAACATTTCACAACAACACCATTTGTGCACCTTGAGCACTCTAAGTCATCAACATATAGAAAAGGGGGTCAGACGAGCAGTATTTACAAAAATACATTTACATGACTTATGTGTTTACCAACAAATACAACCACAATAAGGTATTTTATGTATCCCAAACCGAACGAACACTCAAAGAAGATACAAAAATGTTGCCACCAACACAATTTGCATTTTCATATACAACATACACGCTAAAATATTGTACTTCACAACACTTGATTACTAAATATATTATGTCGTGTTTTTAATGGTTGTATATTATTAGAAATACAACGATATATTATTCGAAGGCAACAATGTATAATTCATGGCACCTTGTTGCGAGTAGTCATACAAAATATTAACTATTCAATTTTAGAGTAAACCAACTTTTCATTTTTGAACATTACTATTTACATTAAAGCATTTCGTGTATTTTGTTTAGTGACATTATAACTTGTTATTAAAAATTGTTGATTCAGAATAATATAACCAATATACTACATTTTCTTCAATGAAATTTTAAAAAGTATGAAGTACTAAGTATTATTTTTGAAAACTTATTGAAATATTATAAATGTATTATAACTTTATTAACAATAAAAACAATACATCGATGTTGTCTATTAAAAACAAATAACATTTTAATGTAATAATAATAACCATAAACATAAAAACAAACTTCCTAACACCATCGAAGACCACTCTTATCATATATGAAATAACATTTCTAGTAAACACAACGGAATGTCTGTTTGAGTTTTTGTGAATCGCTGTTTTTAGTAACAAAAAAAGAAAATGTCTGGTTAGCAACAGAGATAGCTGAAGCCTCTGCCATTGTTTTTGATTGGGTTTTGAAGTTGTAGGAAATAAACGCATTGGCTATTGAATCGATGATGTTGTCTGGGGTTTCAATCCCTTCCTTAACCAAATAAGGATTGCCTTCTTTGGTTTTTACATCGAAGGTAAAAAGTACTTGGATTTTGGTTGAGTGTTCTTCCATTTAGTAATTAAGAGTTTAAGATTTGTTAATATTAAAAGTGTGGTTTATTTAATTATTATATAATTTGGTGTTTTAAAGTTAAATATAAATCAAAACGTTCACTTTGCGCCAAAACATGCGACAAAAAAAACAAAAAAATAAAAAATGACGTTTTATATAAAACTTTTTATTTGTTTTATTTTATTAGATGTAAATGAGAAAAAGAAAAACCCTATTTTTTTCAAGACTCAAAAAACAAAAAATACAAAAAATGTTTTATTTTTATATAAAAAATATGTATTTATAGCGGGGTGTGGGTGTAAAAGGTAAGTCCCAAATTTAACATATGAATTTTATTTACATATTTTCTTGTATAATTAACACACCGAAAAATAAAATTAATTAACGAAAAAAATAATTAACAATTTAAAAATATTTATCGTTTTTTCTTGTCAAATTAACACAGCGAAAATTTACAAATAATTTAAAGCAATCATAATTAACATCTTACTATTATTAACGTTTTTACATGTTAAATTAACAAACTAAAATGTAAATAATTAACGATAATTCAATAAAAATGTGTATTTCAAATAAACTACATTGTACAATATCTGTTTGTAATTACAAACATTTATTTGTAATTATTAATTAAATATTTTATTTGTTACAGAATCGACGGAGTAAAATATTTAAAACCACAATTAAACAAACATTATTTGATAATTAAACAATACCGTTTCATTGAAATTCTATTTCAAAGAATGACTTGTTATAAATATTTATTTTATTATAAATTATAAACATAAAAAATGAATAAAATGATGTCATGTGCATGATCAACATATAAGACTATGGTCATTTTTCAACATGGAATAAAAATTGCATCACAATTAACAACATTTTTTATAATGATAAATCATTTGTGTTAGAAAAAAATTATTATTTTAAACTTTTCAATATATCTTTCAACCTGTTTATAATTTTGTTGATACTTATTAATGTACAACATAATTGTTTTAGTATTGTATATTTAATTCTGATTATATTGTTAAAATAAATTTATTGTAAAATGAGTAGCATTGATCATTCAACGTGCCAAACAATGACGATATAAGCAGTTGATTTGTCTGGAAAAATACATTTTAACAAACAGTTAGTTAATAATGATATCAATAAAAAAACATGATTATAACTTCTTTTGTATTTTAATGAACAACAAAAACACCAAATTGAAAAATATAAAACATTGTAACGGTCCATTTGTTTCAAATCATAAACCAATAGAAGTTTACGCTTTACTTTGTTTAAACATCAAAAACACAACAATAAATTTAATTTTCAATATATGGACAGTAATATTTAAATAAGGTACAACAAATTGTGTATTAATATATCATTTAAAACAGCTTATATTTTACATATATATAAGTTGAAATCAATAAACACGAAATTGTGACTTTTATGTATTTGAATTTGATTTTTTTGTAAAAAAACTTTTTGACATTTAAACAAAAGTGGGTAAATTCATTACTGATTCAACTTCAATACATATTTGTTGTTTTAAAACATTTCGTTGACAACATATCAACAACAATATTGAAATATGTTAACAAAAAATACACAACTATAGTTTTTAATTCATGTTAATTCTTAGACTACTAAAAATGATTTTAATGTCTTATGTACACGTTTGAGTGAGTTGCAAGTAAAATCCTAAAATTTGTGTAAACTGTGATACTTTTTTAATTTTACTGTTATCTTTTAAACTTTTAGTTTTATGTTACATTTTTACACATCGTAAAGTTACCACTTTTAATATTTTAGGCTGTTTTTATATCATCAGTGTAGCAATAAACGGTAAAACAAAATACACCAACTGTTGTTATCAAATCAATGAAAATTACTAATTAATAAATGCTTCCATTTTAATTAATCATAATAGTTGTAGTATTATCGAAATATACATGTTCACTTTTTGTGTTGTAATATAAAAATGATAAAACGATTGTTAAAAAAATTATTTGGATTAATATCTCGTTTGCACATCATTTTCAACAAAAAACTGTTGATATGAAAATTGAGGATATGGAAGTGATTGCACAATGAAATTATCAACAATTGTTTATGTTTGATTTTTCTTTGTATTAACAAATCGTCAATGCAAACACATATAATTACAATTAATAATTGAAAATAACAATGTCATTAACAGTCATTATTCATTCAAAAATTTAATTATACAATTAAATTTGTATTAACAAATATGTATATCTATTATTAATATATTTAAACTTTTAATAGTGTTGATAACTTTGTTATGTGAATAATTGGAAACACCTTTTTACTAAAAATTAATAAATGTATAATTATTCAAAATTAATTTTAATGATATCAAAATATAAATCAAAAAATAACAGAAATCATCAATTGAAATATTTAATTACGATTCGATTATAACTGTATATATTGTTAATCGTATGTGTATTAACGTAAAACAGACTATTTTAAAATTATATAAATATAAAACTTGCAAACTTTTTTGTTGTTAAAAGTTTGGCATCAAAGATAAACTGTTAGATTCGAATATAATTAATATGATTTATTTTTACAACAAATTTTTATTATTGAAAATGTGTATATCTGTATTAATAAGTATATCATGTAAACTGAATACCTCGACTACTAATAGGTTATAAACCATTATTGATTAAATATTAATTATTGGATTTTAAAAAACAATAAAGAAAATATAAATGATGTGATTGTTTTGAAATTGATAATTGATATCTGATGTGCCTGTTTAATTTATTAATAAATCATTTTTTTGTTTATCAACTACAATAACTTTTAGATGTATGAAATTTTATAAAACTTGTAACAACTCGAATGTTTTAAAAAGAAAGAAAAAATGCAACCAACAGTCAAGAAATTACTTTTATTTTGTTATTTAATTTTATATATTACAACAACACCTGGAATTCAATTATGTTACGTCAAACTATTTAATCGGGCTTACATGATACTGAGAATTTACATTTCTGAACTGTCTCATCTTTTTTTTGGTTTCATGTTATTGGTAATTCAGTTAGTGTTTATTTTCAGATTATGCCTTTTTGTAACGATATAATTAATACAATGTTTTTAATATGTTTTTGACAGATATTCCATAATATTACTTGTAAAAGAGGATCAATGTCATTGTTTGCATCCACAATAGTCATTAAGATTATAAGTTTAAAAAATCACATATCAATTACAAGTGTATGTTTCAAGAAATTACATTAACAGTTTTTAGTCTACAATTATAAAGCAAATATATACTCTAAAATACCACATACAAATAATACAGCTACGACTATTGTGTTAATAGTCGTAGCTGTATTATTAATAAAAACGGGTTATTAATAACAAATTTTTGTTGCATGTTTGATGAAATTTCAATTATTAAATTGATAACAAAATAATAATTTAATAAGTTATTATAGATATTTTATTAAATAAAACTACAATAATTTCATAATAAATTATTATTCAATTAAACTATAAAAATATAAAATAGTTAATTATAACAATTATTGTTACAAACTTATAGTTAAGTTATTATTAATTTTAATAATAAATAAAAATAAAATCCCATAATGTTATTTTTAAATAGTAATTCATTTAATAAAACAATGAAAACACAGTAATAAAATAATTGAAGTGTTCTTAAGGTGTGTTTGGTTAAAAAGGTTTTTCTTCATGTCAAGTATTAATAATTAAAACTGTTAATAAAAAATATTATAATTTGTTATGAAATGTATATAAATACAGGTTAAATAATATAATACATGTCAAGAATGTTCACATAAACTAAAGAATAAATAAAATTTAATTGTAATAATGGTAACTATTATAATTAAATGATTAGTTCTAATTACTATTTTATTATACTATTTCTAATTTATTTAACATTATTTTATTTGAATTATTATATTATTTAATTATATCAAAATGATTCAATTTATTATACTTTTAGTTTTTTTTGTTAATTTTATTTAAAAAATTATGTTCAAAATGAATTTAAATTATTATTTTATGGATTAATAATAATTTATTAATAGTTTAATTGTTATTTGGGTTTATTTGTGACTTTATTTTACTATTAATATTTCGTTGTTATTAATTTTTTATATAGTTTTTATAAATGTATATATTTGTTTTTAGAAAATGTTATTTGAATGTTTTGACAAAATGTACTATTTCTTAATATATTATTTATTACATAATTTAATACATAATTATAGTATGTGGGTTAAACATTAGTTAAGATATCTTTAATTATATTATATTGTTATAATAAATTTGTATAATTTATTATATCATGTATATACTATAACAATTAACCAGTTGTTAATAGTTTAAATACTAGACGTTTTTACTATTGTTCTATAATAGGGAGTAACCATGAGGTGAGTTTTATTTTAATTTGCCAAAAAATATTTTAGTGCAAAAAAACAAATTTTTCCGAGGCATGTCTTAGAATTTACTCTTTCTAAATTTTTCTTTTTTTTCAGATATTATGATGTTTCTTTTAAAATTAATTTTTATTTCTTTCCTTATTTGTGTTGTTATTTTATTATTATATATTTTTATTCATAATTTATACACAAATTTTTAT
>NW_004443755.1:76890-77899 GCF_000330505.1 Entamoeba invadens IP1 | reverse complement strand
TTTATAACTAGATTTCGGCAAAAAATCAAATTAAAACATTTGAATAAATTCTATTGTTTTACAATTAAGTGTAATTGTTTGGAGTTTACTTCTTAATTATAAAGTTTAAAGATGATAAAAAGCCAAATAAAAATTTATTATGAGTTTTAATAATCGATTATAAATAAACATGAAGATTGTAAAAATATATTTGAATTGTTACAAAACAGCCTGTGTTGTTTTCTATTTTTTCAATTGTAATATTATTTAATGAATACAGTTAACAACAAACCACATCATAAAAACACCAAACAATTTTAATTATATATAAATTTATTATTCCTTTTAATTTAAAAAAATCAAAAATTGTTTATAACAAAATTTAGTTTAAATAAAAATTAATAGAGTCATTTTCTATACACTATTTTTTCTCTAACGTTGGTTGCCGATTTTTAGACCATTATAAATGGAATAGTTGGTAAAATTTTTGGAAAAACCCAAAAATCGTTGTTTCAATATTTTTCCCGTTTTTTTTATTTTTACCTAATTCCTGTTTTTTAAACAAAAATCAATTATTTTTTGTTAAAAAGACAACGTTTGGGGAACAAAAAACGTTGTTAGACTCTAATAGAGTCATTTTTTAAACGTTTTTTAGACGTTGTTTCTGTTTTTAAATGTTAATAACTGGAATATATCAGGCAATTTAAGAAACACTAGACAATCATTGTTTTGGGTTTTTTTTTATCATTTTTAAGATTTATTATTAAATTTTTTTTAAGAATTTGTTTTGTATTGTTTTTTTGCAAAACGGACAAGTTTTGAATAAACGACAACATTAAAACATTGACTCTTTAATAATTAAAACAACATATTTTAAAATTAAAATAACAATTATAAAACAACTTAAATTGTTATTATTCGTTGAATAATTAGTTTTTGTATCAAAAACAACTGATATTAATAAATATTATAATTTACTTTTTCATTTTTGATATGTCAGTTTTATTGATTTCAATCATTTAAATTGTAA
>NW_004443755.1:71845-76790 GCF_000330505.1 Entamoeba invadens IP1 | reverse complement strand
ATTGTAACAAACACCCAAAAAACGTTAATGCGTGATATGATCAAATGATAAAAAAAACAAGTAAACATATTTTAAGGTTCTGATTTCAATGATATTCTTGTTTGACTGGTAAAAAATGACCCAGATAGCTAAATTTATCAGACTTGATTTCTGGATTTCAATTTTATTTAGTTTTAAACAGTTCATATTTTAATTTTATAAAAATAATATAACAATCAAAATGTTTTAAATTAAAAATAATGTTTTTTGACTACTACAAACTGTTTGAATATATTGCATTATTAATTCTGAAAAATCAAAACGTAATTGTAAAATAATAACTATAATTGATGCATATAAATTATTAATATTGTTTTGATATAAGAATATATAAAAAATTATACTAAATTTAATGTTTTATTTATTTTATTTATTTATTTTTATATTGGAAAACAAAATAATTACAGTCAAAGGCGTCTATTTGTCGTGAATCCAGCCGAAAAAACGCATCTATTTGTCGTAAATGAATGAATTTTGTTGAAAATTCTTTTTAATATTGAAATATATATTTTATCAAAAATGTAGTTTTTAATTCAACAAAAGTTACAGATTCGAGAACAAAATATTTAATTGTCGTACACCAAAATGATTGGCCAGTCGTGCGACAATTAAGCAACTTCGACAATTATAATTACAACAAATAGACGCCTTTGACTGTATATTACTGATTAAAACAATATTTTACATTCAAATATAATCAAAAAACAAGAAATAATATAATAAATTTTTCCATATAATCGTTTTTAAATATGGTATTTTAAAATGTGTAAACGAGTTCTATCATTATGAACATCCTAAATAAAAGACGTTTTGATAAATCAAAATTATAATTGTCATTAAGAATAAAGATAATTATTATTTCATAACCATCAACAAGATGCTATGTTTTACATTACATCTATCAATGAGAGGTTTAACTGTATGTGTATATAAAAAACAACAAGTTGTAAATAAATATTTTTCTATAAACATATGTATTTGTTGTACAATAGTTTTATTTAATTAAAATTATAAAAATTATTATTTATGTTTAAAAAAAACTTTTAATAACATAATGTTATTCTTATATTGTTAAAAGTTAAAACAATAATAACAAACATTAAATTAAAATAATATTAAAACCTAAAAAATTTAAAATATAATATTTTATTTTGATTAATTAATCAATAATTATTGATTCATTTGTTAAATGATTTACTATAATTTTGATTTATTTTTAAAACACAATTTGAAGTTTTATATTTTTATTTAAACAAAAAACGGACGTTTTGCGAAAAAAATAAGTTCTATTTCTTCGTCCGATACTCTCCGTTTAAGACAATTTGGTACTTAAAAAATACATTCGTACCCAATCTTAAATAAGCAGTAATATTATTGACTAAAAACAAAGTTAATTTATATACTAAAATTGTATAAAATATTTGAAATAAATTCCTTAATTTCCATAACAAACAAAACTAAATCTTTTCAAGTTTTCTACAAATATTTTTTTGGATACATATGAAATGTTAAAAAAAATAATAAAATATCATAATAGTATAGTTTTTCTTTAAAAAATGAGGAATGAACGGACATATAAAGAGTGAAAATCTACCGAATAATCAGATGGTTGTAATTGTTTTGTGCCACATGTATTTGAAGGAAGACTCAGAGTTGAAGCCAAAGGTCAACACGATGATCACAAAGACAAAGAAAGAAGAAGGTTGCATATCATACACCTTCACCAATGAGGTACTCAACACAACACACTACATCATGGTTGAGAAGTGGGAAACAAAGGAATTGCTTGACGCACACCTCAAAACCTCGCATTTTGCTGACTTCAACACTTACATCAAGTCCATCTCAATCAAAGAGGCAGAGCTTGAAATCATCGAAACCAAATAATTTTTTATTATTTCATTTACTAATAATTATAATATATTGAACTATAAAATATTAGTAAACTATTATAATAAATATAGTTATAATAATAACAAAAGTATTAATTAATTGATATTATTAAGAAATATAGTTTTTAATATTATTTATTTTTATCTTCTAATTTGGTTCAAATAAGGTGCGAATTGTTTCTGATACTATATAGATTTATTTCTTTTTAATAATTTATTATTAATAGATTTTGAATAGATTTGTTTCATTCAATTTGAAGCAAAACAGGTTGTTGTAGTTTATTTGTGTTATAATGCTTATGATATACAGTGTGTTGTTTTTTGTCTACTATATTTAATATATGTATTGGTATTAAACAATTATTTAATTGATGAACAAATGTCTTTATAAATAGTTGGTAATTAAATTGATTCTTTCTAATCGGAGCATATCGTAATCTCAGAATAAATCACACCTCCAATAAAGCAAAAGAAAAATTCCAAAATCAGACAGAGACAGATTTGTGATTTAGTGGCAGTACCTTTACAGCACAAAGCAATCGTCGGGCAAAACAAAGCCAAGATGATCAAACAACAATCTGACATTAGTTTGATTAGTTTATAGTTTTATCTTCTTTTATATACCACGAAAATGATATAGCCTTTTTATAAAAATACAAATGAACAACTGTATTAATTTAAAAATAAAAATTATTACAGTATGGACACTTTACTTTAAATAAAACTTTGTCATATGCTAAACTCATAAAACTAAATTTATGTTAATAGAAATTATTCAAATTAATTAAAACTGAAATGGATTTTGTGTTTTTAGTTAGAGATATTAAAAATATATATTAATTTATTTAAATTTAGCTAAATAAGTCTCGCTTTAGGCATAATTTTACATAAGGCTAAGTATCCATATTGTATATTTGATATTTTTATATTCAAAGAACTCTGATAACAGGTTTTTTATCCTAATATTAGAAATTTATTCAGCCAATATTTGAAGTATTTTTGGACTTTGGTAAATAAAAAATAACTGGAAATAATAACGAAACTTTTTGATTATTATTCTGCTGTATATTTTTTTCAATACAGTTAGTCCTTAAACGTTGTACACCCTACTTTTCCATATTTTTTTATCCTATTTTTCGTTTTTTTAAATATTTCCCAAAATGCGTTTTTATTTTTTGCTGCTATTTTTGTTATTATCCTAATACCCCAAAAAATTGAAAAACAAGTCTAATATTCGTAAAGTGTACAACGTTTGGGGACTGACTCTTTAAAAGTAATCAAAGTCTTACTAATAATGGATGATTGAGTTGTTTCTTTATATGTGGCTTGTATTTATAGTTCAAAATATGGGTAATTTTTATTTATAGTTGTTGTGTTATTTTAAATAAATAATAATACAAATTTATATTTTTATCCAAGCAAACAAATGATTCTTTTTAAATTCAGTATTTCTTTTGATGGCAAAGGTTTGCCTTTTTATTATCTTCTTATTATTTTATAAACTTGAAATAATTAATTTGATTATTTTGCACGAGTTTTCCATAAAAAATTGCCAAAATGTGGTATTATAACGTACGATTTTATAAGAAAAAATGAACATTTTGGTTAATAAATGGTGAAGTGAATAATAAGGATTGTGATTTTGTAAACCTCTGATCATACTGATTATAATTTAGCAACATATTTATTAAATTTAATTATTACATATATTTTTAATAAATTTTCATTAATTATAATGTTATTAATCTAATAATTAACCATATTAATAAAACCTCAGGGTTTGGTTTGTAAAACTTGTATCTTGTTTTTTTTTAAATTGATACCATATTATGAACAAATTGAATATCAATTAAAATTTTCAAATACATAAATAAAATCTTAATTATTTTATATTTAACTTTGTGACTCTAAAATTTTTAATAATAAATTCTATGACTGTGATTTGGACTTGACTTGTTTTATTTCAGATTTTATTAATCCTTTTTTTAACTTGGGTCGCATTTTTAGAACAAATAATTATTTTTTTGTTAAACAATATAAATGCCAACTTGATTATGTTTATAATTAATAACTTTACTATTTTATAATATCAAAAAAAATCATTATACAGATAGCATAATTATTAAAGATCATTTAAATATTAGGATTCAGGTTTTATCCTTTTAAATGTACGTTTGTTCAAATATCAAACAAAAAACATTATCAAAGATAATAAAAATGTATTACGAGATATAGATTTATTAATCTTATTGTCTATAAAAATAAATGTTACTAATTAATTCGATAGTTCTTTTGTCCAACGATATATTTAAGCACGAAAAAACGTTCTTAATTTATCAATATTTAAATTAAATTATTTGTTCAATGATATCATAAAACAATAAAATTAACATTTATAAATATGTTAATATTATTAATTGCTCTTTTAAAAGTCATTAAAAATAACAATTATGTGCACATTAACCGTAGGAAGGAGGAACTGGAAAAAATAATAAAAATTATAGGATTTGAATTTACATCCACTTTTTTAATTATGAAAAAAACAGATGTTGATTAAATAAGATTAACATAAAAATTAACTATTTAAAATAATTATATTTTATCAATAAAATAATATAATAATTTTTGACAAAAAAACAAAAATAACCCAACTAACTAACTAACCCAAATTGATAAGATTAATAAAGGATTCCGACTTTAATAAAGAACACGCCTTTGAACACTCAGAATGATAATTAAAAAACACTTGTCTCAACATTTGTTTTTTATTGTTGAGACATCAACAATAAGAAAAAGCACCAACATTAAATAAAGGATTTGATGTTGGTGCTGTTATGAACACTTCCGCGCATAATGTATCAATTGAAAAGAAAAAAATAAGTATGGTTTTTATTATTTGTTGATTTTATTTTTTTTGTTTAAAAAGAAATAATAAATAGTATTTTCCAGTTGGTCCCAAAGGGAGGGGATAGAAAATAAGTATATTTGAATCAGCGTTCTAAGGTTAGTATAAA
>NW_004443755.1:54782-71745 GCF_000330505.1 Entamoeba invadens IP1 | reverse complement strand
ATCAATAATAACTTCGGTTATAAGGCTGTCAAGTTTGTTGTTTCAGGCAATGTTTATTATAATTAAACACCGTTTTGTGAGAAGCTTTTGTAGAAATAATAAATAGTGGTTGATGAATTTTGACTTTTCTTTGTGGATCCCAAGAATATCAAATTGGCAAAGAGGACTGAATCAGTTTTAAAAACGTGAACAAGTTGATGAAGATTTATATTTACAATTATATTATTAAGTTTTTTTGTAATAATGTTTTTTGAAAACACAAACAAAAGAAATTGGTTTTCTGACACCAAACAACATTGATTTAATGATAAATAGGGGTCCAAATCATGATTATATTAATCAATGATTAAAACTTTATTTTTTGTATATAGAGTAAGTCGGAAAACGTTGTCCCGTCGCCAACGTTGTCCTCGGCTTTTTTTTTCAATGAAAATTGGAAAATATCGGGATCATGTTCGAAAAATTAAAAAATCGTCGTTTCAGTTTTTCCCAATTTTTCCCAATTTTTCAATTTTTATTTAATTCCCGGGGTTTTAAACAATTATTTGTGTGTAAATTGATAAAAAGGACAACGTTGGCGACTGGGACAACTTTTAACAACAAACTTTAACAAAGTCAGTCTAACAACTAAAATTTGATAAAATTTTAATCAAAATAATTCGAAATATTGTAATAATAACTACTCGAAGGTTTTCTTATATATCTATTCAACAAAACAATAAAACAATTCCGAAATGATTTACTAGTCTTGTGTTAACTTCACCAAAGCATAAATGACACCACCCCATACACAGCAGAACATTTCGAGGAGGAGACAGACACAGACATCAGCGTTGCATTCTTTGTATTTGCAGCACAATGAAATTGCTGGGCAGAAAAGAGCTAAGATGATCAATCCAACGTCGGCCATTTAATGTGTTTTGGAGTTTAAAATGTTCTTTTATATACAAAATGTTTTATCTTTTCTTTTTTAATCAACAAATCAAAGATGTTGTGTTATCGGTAATTATATATACACTACTAACATTTGTTTATCCGATATATTTGAATCAAAAATAACGCTTCCTTACATTTTTTCGCCAATGGAATTGGAGAGGAAATACCATTTAGTATCGTTATAATCCCGAAATCTGATATTGTTTTGTGGAACTTATTATCCATTTTTGAACAAAAATAGTTATTTTCAGTTTTTATATTGGGGACAAAAAAGACGGTCTCACACTTCAAATTAACTACAATATTCGGGTTTATTAGGACAGTATTCATTTTTTTTAAGCTTAATTTAGTCTAACTACCATTTCATTATGCCACCCCATTCAGCTGATAATGCGGGTCTTTTCAAAACACTTGGCTGTGATGTTTGATGGTTCGTTTTTTTCTTTTCTTATTTTTTTACAATAAAACCCAAAAAAGTTGTTGTAGTTATTGTAATTAACAAGTAATAATATATTATAGTAACAAAATATTTATTTTTTTTAAATTGTGCACTTTTGTGTTGTTAACAAAAACACCAGAAAAAACTATAATTAAACATCCCTCTTTCAAAAGATCCATTTTTTGTGATGGTAAAAGTACGCAAAAAAATCTATTTTATCTTACTAAATTGTTATTAAATTTTAAACAGTGTTTTTACAAATAGCCACAACTTAAAGTTTCTTTTCTTGTTCTAAAAAACTAATAAAATAGTAACTATTATTATATGAGAATGATTATTTATGCTATAACATTTTCAAATGTTTTAAATCTTCGAAAAGAGACATTTGGAACTTATTCAAAAAATACTAAAACGATTTTCGAATGGTAATAATAGACTCAGTAATTATTAAAACTGTTTGAATAATTTATACGAATTAAAATTCAGTTTGATACAACCTATTAATGTTAAATTAATATTTGTAATCAATATAATATGTAATTAAAATACTGAAACAAATAATTGAAATTGATACAAAATATTAAATAAGCATTAATATTCCGATATAAATGATATTTGATCCAATATTCAATATTTTTCACATTAAACAATTAACATGTTTTTATAATTCAACAATTAACGGTATTTAATAAAAATAATTTCCTTGAAAAAACATGAGTTATTAATTATTAATCAAAATTTGTCAATTATGCAATTATTTAATTAACTTATTTTTTTGTTGTATAAAATTATCAAAAATATACCTATTATATTATCTTCAACAAAAAAAATAATACGATTTTAATTAGGAAAGTGATAAATACTAGAGCCAGTTTTTAACGTTGTTCTTTTTGCAAAATAACAAAATATTATTTTTAAAGAATTGAAAAAAATTCATAAAAAGGTAAAAAGCTAAATCGATAATTTATTGGCATTCCGAAAAAAATTCCTGATACATTTCTGTTGTTGATATCTAAAGTGGGAACTCCTTTGAAGAAAAGACATTGTTTACTAATTGGTTCTAAATCAAAATAATATCATATGTATTTTTAATCTTCCAAACGATAATTTTAATAAATTAAGTTTCGATTATTATTTTCAAACTTTTGGATTTCTATTTTTAATTGAATAACTACAGTAAAACCTCCCAAGAGCGGGAGGGCGTGGGAATTTTGTTCTCTCAAGAGCGGGCATTTTTAGCCAATCAAACCTTAAAAACCGCTCGATAGAGAACTCTGTTTTTAGTTTCGGTCTAAAAAATGCCCGCTCTTGAGAGAACCCACTCTTGGGAGGTACCGCTCTTGGGAGGTTTTACTGTACTTAAGTATTATTAATGTCATAAAAATGTTAATCAACGGTATTTTTTGTTTGATTATTTCATTGTTATTGTCTGAATTTAATACATTATATAAAATTGTATGATTGAAATTATACTATTTTAGTATTTTTGTATATTGTATTAAACTTGTGTATTTATCCTTTTGTTCAAATTTTATATTGATTTATTTTAAATAAATGTTTATATCTTACCAGTTCAACAATTTAAATCATTTAATATTTAAACTGTTCTCTTTGTAAAAATCTTTTTCATTTAAATTATCAGGGGAAAAATGAATAATGATAATTCTAACATATAACAAAGTTTTGAAAAATTCAAAACGATCATAGTACATAACGTTTTATTTCAAATGATAATGTTTAAATTGTTAAACACCAATACAAATGAAACTAAAATTATCAATTTTCAATAAATCGGTCGTTAACCACATTAAAAACAAAATATATATTTACAATTAAAACATCAAATTGATTTTTTCAATTTGAATTGCTTAGTGTAATAATAATAAAAGAAATTTGGTTAAAGTTAGATTTGTAAATTATAATTTCACGAAATTATTAATAATATCAACAATATAATACATGTTTTAATTGAAAGTGGCAATGTTAACTTTATGTGTTTATAAATAATTATTATAAAATTGATGTCTTAATGTATTAAAATGATTGTATTTTGTGTTCTCTAAAGAAATAAAATAACATAAAAATAAAGAAAGTTCTATAAAGTATTCGACTATTCCTCACATACCTTGATAAGAGCGTGAATGATTCCTCCCCATCCACAGCAGAACATACAAAGGAAGACGTTAAGGCAGACATCGCCATTGCATGTACCATACTTCACACAAAGTGCAATTGGTGGGAAGAAAATAGCCAAGATGATCAATACTGGGTCAGTCATGAATTATGAATTTTAAAGTTTTCGAAACTTTATATAGAAAATGGTTTTGCATAGAAAGCGGTTTTCCTCTTTCAAATTGTTTTTCTTAACGACTCGGAAATATAAGAAAATTATATTATAAATTATAGCTTATTCTTCAATTATCAATGTGAATGAAAAATCTAACAATTCTCGAAAAACTTCTTTTTAGATATTTTCATGTTTATATCAGAGGAACTCAAATTGATTAGTCGTGTTTTGAATGTTGTTGTTTTTCGAAAGAGGGATGTTTTTTATTTTCCCGCTAAGACAGACTTTAAACGCGTAAAATTAACAGCCTTGTTTGTCGTTTAAAAATATTTTTGGGGTAAATTATAAATTCAAAAAAACGAATTTTTTACTTTTCTGTTTTTAAAGTAAAATATTTGGAAATTCCATTCAAAAATATTAGTATAAATGTATAATTCTAATATTAGAAATAATAATAGAATAGTTATAATTTACTAAAAAATACATACAAACACACAAAATACATCAAATCGGATGATAATGTACTCAAACAAAGAATAATATAAAAAATGTAAATTGCCATTTTTTATTAAGAAAAAAAATGTCAACCACATTGTAAAAATTCATAAAAATCGTTAAATAATAATAATAACAAATTTATTAAGTTAAATTAATTATTAATTTAAGTAAACTTTTGGTCTAAGTATTATTAGTGATTATAACAAATGTTAGAAATAATTATCTCATATTTTTCCTTTTTAATTTATATTACAAATTAAAATTGAATAAAACCACTAAAATTTGAATGATTTCAATCAATTTTTAAATCACAGAGGACTACATTATTCAACAACAACACAATCAATATATATAAATTCTTGTCTAAAAATATAGCCGTGTTGCTTCGGCCAAAGACCTCTAGCCCGACGGGCAGATCAAAGGCGTCAAGAGGACAGGGCCTTCTTTATTTCAACGAGCGTCAGTCTTATTCAAACGAGCTCAGCCAAATGAATCTTCTTGCATTTAATACTGGTGACGAATTGAGTTGGTCACACTCGATTACTTGCTTATTAATTATTTAATGTATTGTTATTTACTCAATAATATTTGTATATTATGAATTATGGGATTTTAGGGTATAATAAAAAAATATAAAAATTATAAAACTAAAAAACATTATAATATAATAAAATACAATCAAATATAATTAAATATAGTTAATTGATATATATATGTAAATAATAGTAAATTATATTATATAATATGATATATTAACAATTCATAACAACTATTTGTAACTTATTGGTAAATAGAAAATAATTAAAATGAGTTTGTCAACAGTGTTAATGTTTCAACATTTTTAATTGACCAAATTATCATGACAACAGTTATTAAAAAATGATTATTAGGAACTAATAAATATGACCAGAAAACAACTGAAATAAATTGTTTTAAAAGCTATAATTATTTTATTATAAATACTAATTAAAAAAGTCACAAATTGATAAGAGTGTTGTATAAGCTCAAAGTGTGTTTTTTAACTGACTTTTTATTTTTTATTCCATATAGAACAGTTAAAATATAAAAAGAGTAAGTTATTTTTATATTTTTTATTATTATTTATTTCACAATTTTGGTCTACTATGATGAGATCATTCAATTCTTATTTAAAAATACATCAAACATACATAATATTACAATGTTGGTCTGTTTTGTCTTTCAAAACGAAAATAAATAAGTTGTTATCTCGGTGATTATATTCTGGTAATTAACTTTCTTTTTTAACTTCTTTTTGCATTTGTCCTCTTTCTCACTTTAAGACAAAATCAAAATTTTTTAAAAATTTTTAAAAATATTGAAAGCTATAAAAAGAATTAAAATAAATGAACACTCAAATGCTTCAGTCCATCGACCAACTCACTTTATTAACTTCTCGAGCAAATTCTGCTGTTCGAAATTACACGACTGGGAGGAATCCAATTGATTACAACATCGACTACACCACACAAACCATTGAATTTGTTGATTTGATCCTTCAGAAATTAGGACAGAATGTCACTAAAAGTCAATTGTGTTCACAAACACTAACAGATCTTCAGTGTTTCATTCGTTCGCTCGACCAAACTATCACAAATGAGCTTTCTTATTATTCATACGAGAAATTACAATACGAAAAAATCCTCCAAATGAATAACCAAAGAAAAGAGCAGATCACCGTATACCCACATCCAACCGTTTTGGGTGCAAATCACATTTTAATGGAAAATCCACTGCTAGACTTCCAGCAACAAAATTGGATCGAACGGGTGAGTGGGAAGAAAATCGGGCCAATAGTCTTTGATAGTAACTCGCAAGACTGGAATATTGGCACACGAGAGATGGATGTGATAATAAATCAAGGCCCTCTTTGTGTTGTCATAACTGACGAAAACCACCACAAATTTGGCAGTGTGTTATATAAACCAATTCGTCAAGTCGGAGACGACATCCCCGATTACGACTCATTCATTTTTATTATGGAACAAAACGGGGATCTGGTTAAGTACAATATCCGGAAAAACGGAAATAAAAGTGCCTTTTACTTTGAAACGGACGATATCGACGATTTACTGTTCTCTATCTGTGATGAAACGTTCTGCATTGAGAAGAAAGATTCAAATAGAAAAGGGTCCTTTTCGTACGACCAAATCGTCGAAACGGAACGATTTAATATGGACAAGAAATTTTGGGTGCAGAGGTTCATATTTTTTTCATTGAAGTAATAAAATGAGTTATATTTAATTCTTTTTAATATAACTTTTGAAGAGAAATTGAAACTATATTTTTTATATTTTAATAGTATATTTATAGTTACTTATTTTATTTATTTTTATTAAATTTAAGTATACTAAAGATTTGTATTATTAAATATAATAATGTAGATCTTATTGAAAGAATCCTATCTATTTTTAACTGCAAAATAAATGAATTATTCGAAATGAAACTAAATATGAAGTTTTAAATAAAAATAATGATTCTTCATTTTTTTCATGAAAAATCAGTTTTTCATATTACTTATTTGTTTAAATAAAGTGGCTTTGATTGGAATGCAAGATAATTGTGCTGGAATGAAGGTTAAACAACAAATTGTTCATTCTTTTGTAATGATATTATTATTCTTTTTAATTAATTTTGCAAATTCTTTTGGATCTTTTTTTTGTTTCGAATACAATAAGTTAGGGGTGTTTGAATTAAATAAAAATTTCATATTTTGAATCAATGAATTGTTCAAAAACTACCTGTTTTAACTAAAAATGGATTTTTATCATATTTACCTTGATTATTTGTATCTTTTCGAACATTTGTACATTGAGCATTAAACCTAAAATAATACCCTCGTGTTTTTTCTTATTTTTAATTGTAATTCTTTTTAAAAATTTACTAAAAAATAAAAAAAGGGATAAAAAACAAAGTAAAAAAATAAAAATTCACTTCATAACTGATTTCCAATTGTGTTAAGGATATTAAAAATAATACTAAAAGTGTTATAATTTATTAGTATAATAACATTTCTGAATGAAGTATCCATTTTATTGTGTTTTTATTAGAAATTTGTTCTTAAACTTGAACAAAACGTCTCAAAAACAAAAATAATTACTTTTTCAAAAATTTCAAACTGGTTTCTACTATAATAATATCAGTTAAAAAATAAGACCCGTTTTATCATGAAGTTTTTGTTCTGAACTTTATTATTCATCCATGAAATTGAGCCGTATCCGATCCAACTCTCGTATTTCTGTGTGTTCTTCTTTAGAAACTTCACGTTCAAATTCACCATCTTCTGTCACAAGGTCTTCTGTCAGAATAGAACGATCCCCATCTCCTTTATATCTTAATACTTCGTTCTCTTGCTCAAGATCTCCAGAATTTCAAGATGACTCGGATTCAATCGATCGTGCAAGAAGTATTTTAAATCGGTCTCCATGTTTGTCGCCTCGAGGAGACTTAACTCCTACTGAAGATAATACTTCTTTGGAAGTGAAAAAAATCAATGTCGTGGAATTTGAAAACATGATACTCGAGAAGAAAGATCTAATTCCAGTGGACTGCAGATTTCCTTATGAATTTAGAGCTGGCAAGATCAAAAACGCAGTGAATGTCTGGAACCAAAATTTGCTCGAAAAATTGTTTCCTCAAAACAGACCAAAGGTTACTTCCGCGGCTTTAGTTTTCTACTGTGAATTTTCAGAAAAGAGGGCGCCGGCATTGGCAGAGCAATTAAAACGCTCTGGGCCGTTTGGTGGAATAAATGTGAATTACCCTGAAATATATGTACTTGAAGGAGGGTTTTCAACAATAAGAACTTTGTGTCCTGACAGATGTGAAGGAGTTCATGTGTCAATGACCGATAAAATGTTCTTCGAAGAAAGAAAAGAATGTCATCACATAATCAATGAGATCAAACAAAGACGAAGAAAATGTAATTGTGTTGACTTTACAAAGATGAGATTATCAGAGTGAAGATCGGAGGATCATTATATTGTATTTCTAATTATATACTATTATTGTACCACTTTTTGTTTTGCGTGTTGACCTTTTATTTCAAACAATTGAATTAATGTAATTTATTTAAAAAGGGTATAAACCAAAAATAGTAATAAAATCACTTAATTTTTAAATGAATTAAAAAAATTTTACTGTTTTTAAAGTAATTATTTTTGATTTAAAAATTCAATTGTTTTAAATACAAAACAACATAAAAAAAGATAAAAACATTTCACTTTAATGCACTTGTTCCTTTAGTTCATTGTTTATATTTTGCATGTCGTTTTGACTACTTTCTTTAACATCCTCTTCTTTTCTATCTTCTTCGTTCTTTTGTGGTTTGTTTTTAATACTTTCTATCATTTGTTCAATATCTTCGATATCAAATGATTCTTCCTGTTCGATTTCCTCCATTTCTATTTCTTCTTTTGTAATGCCATTTTCCTTTTCATTCATATTAACATTTTTCTCTTCCATCTTCTTTTTAATTTCTTCATTTTTTTTCTCTTCTTGAATATTTTGTTCTTCCTCATGTTCTTCGCTTTCAATCAACTTGTGTTCTTCTTCCTTTTGTACCTCCGCTATCGCCATCATCTTTTTCTTCTTTCTTTCTTTTCTGTCATCCATCCAAGCCGCTCCACATCCAAGTCCACAACACAACGCAACAATTAAAGGAAACAACGAGTATGTAATCGTCATAGCCACTGTATCCGGTTCACTAGGACGATTCTCACACTTCGTTTTATTCAAATTAACTTGTTTCTTCCCATCACATTCATTACAATAAGCCATTCCTTGTTTCTCTTGGTAAAACCCTTCTGGACACTCTACACACTTAATTCCATCCCCTCCCTTATAGAACCCAGCTTTACACCAGATGCACCCAAACTCGCCTCTCTCAAAGCCAGAGGGACAAGTCAAGCACTCTCCCCCATTCGGTGACGAATAATGTCCATCTTCGCATCTTTCACATGTTACACTTCCTGTGTTAATTGTGTAATACCCGTCTTCACACTTTTTACACGTTTTACTTCCAACAGCATCACTATAAAATCCAAGTGGACATTTGCTACATTCAAACGCACCATTATGTGAAGAATATGTTCCTATAGGACACTCTGTGCAGTCATTCATTGTGATCAAATTCTCATCTCGATATGTACCTGCTGAACATGGTAAACACTTTGTGAACTCAGAGTTCTTTTCAAGTCGTGTACCCACAGGACAATACTCACACTTCGAGTTGTTCTCATTCGGTAACGACCCATCCTCACATTTGGTACAGAACGAACTTTGAACTGGAGAAACTTCGTCAGCTGGACATTTCACACACAAATTGTTACTTGAATATGTCCCCTCGGGACATGGTATACATATTCCAGCAGTGGTGTATATCATCCCCAATTCACACCCGTCACACAAGTGCGTCACATTGTTAAATATCTCCCCAGCTTCACACTCCTTGCACTTCTTCGTCTCTGTGTTATAGACAAATTCACAGCCGTTAAACTCAACATACAGTGAGTTGTCTGTCTGTCCATACCTCCAAGGAGTTTCTAAGTAATTTTCTATATTCACAAAATCGACTGATAATCGTGGTACAAAGTCTCCTCTCCCAAATTCAAAGACAGTGTAGTTCTTCGCGTCATAGATCGCAAAGTCTGTTATTGTAATGTCAAAGTTCATCATATAGTCGTAAAATTCGTCGAAGATCAGAAGGTCATTCAAATCTTCAAAAATCTTGATCTTCACTATTAACATGTTAGAGAGACACAATGACACTCTCAGCTGTCCGTCTATATCAAGTATTGGTAGTGCTTCCTCTTTTATTGTACTTTTTATATCCAACGTTTCATCGCCCCCATTGTTATAATTCTGTGTCGTCCTTTCAAGTGAATACCCTTCTAAATGATTAACAAGGTTGTCATAATTAAGTTCTATATCAGTCTTCATCGACTTTCTTGTATCTTCCGTTTGCACATCCATTTCTCTTATGTATCCATTCCCTCGAACTATCGAATATGGAAACAAATGCACTCTAGACTCAGAATCTATGCGTCCGTTGTTCATTTGCAGTATGCCGTGATTGTCTATTGCCCTTTGAAACGTCTCATCTTGCAATACAAACATCCCATAATTCTCGACCATTTGTAAACCATCACCTCCGACATATTCTCCATAGTTCTGCATATACTCAATATGTGAATCGATACAACTCCCTTTAAAACTCTCTTCAGTCACTAACACACCACTTCCTGAGATATTCAACTCAGCACAATGCTTCTTCACAAACACAGGGATTTTAAATACATTCGATTTGAAGGAAACAATCGTCTCGGTGTATATTTTAGATGTCTTTGGACATGTAATAACACAGTTCTCCAACAGTACAACTGTGGAAAAGTGCAGATCTCCATCAAAACTCAATTCCTTTGAAATTGTCAATTCTTGGATGTCCGTTTGTACATTCACTCCAACATAAAAGTGCGATATTTCAAACTGCTTTTGTGACACTAATGAACTATTTGCTAACAATCGAAGGGATTCTATCATCGTCTTTTCTTTGGATGAAATCGAGAGGTTCCCAATGTTTATCACCGAATTTGCTGTGATGTCTGTGAGCACTACATTTCCTCTTGTTATCACAGAAGGTAGTGTGACGGATATTATTGTGGTATCTTCTATTATAAAAGGCACAACATTTGATACCAACTCAACTTTGTGTGCTTCATTTGATTCCAAATTCAAATTTTTGAAGTGAAAAAATCCATTGACTGTCAGTGCACTCTGTAAATTGATTCCACTGAGAATCGAGTAAAGTGGGGCAGAAACGGTATCAGGAGCTACATTATGAAGTGAAGTACTTTCAGAAACTTCCAAATAAGCAATGGTGACATTGGAAACCTCTAAGGTCTTGGATTCTACCTTTTGAAAATTCGAGTTTTGAGACTTCAAAAGTTGTGTCGAAATATCATCAGAAATATCACAGTAATTTGTTTCCAATGTTGTAAAAACAGTCGCAGAGAGTGATACGGTACAATTGGTCAAAGATATAGTGGGAATCACTGAATTCTGAATAACAACGGGAATTCCTTCCAATTCCAATTTTTGTTCATTTAAAGTGGAATCACTGATTTCAAGATCATTCGTTAAAAATTTAAATACTTTGTTCCTGTTTTGTAATTTCTTTAATTGCAATCCCGTGGCAAGTAATGGGGTCTGCGATTCAGCAGACACTGTTAATATCACTTCGTTGAAAAGCGGAGAACCATTCGGAAATGTAAATGAACACCTTTCAAATGTGATTGTTTGGTCTTCAAATGTCGAATTCTTGTAAATTGTAACTGCTGAATCAATAAATTTTGTTCCAGATTTTAAATAACCACCATTCGTAAATTGATAAGCCTCAATGGTAAATTTACCAAAACCACTAATAATGCCATAATTAAAAGAAATTGCATTCAAAATGATATTTTGAGTTTTTTCAATAAAATTCATTGTTCCATAGTTTGTAAATTGGATATAACATTCATCTATTTCAGAAACGAACAACCCATTTAAATTGTTTATCAACGCAACAGTTGGTGATCTATTTATAACTTTACCATTATTTACCATCTGTACGATCACAAAACTGTCGATAAATAACAACTCAGAACTTTCATTAACGGTAATTTTGGAAAACTTTGAATTCGTGAAATTGTTTGTTGCTTCAGAAAACACGTTCTTACAAGTAGAACCCTCGACGATAGAATCAATGAAATGGATTTCAGAGTTTATTTTGCAATTTTTAAAAAGTGAATTTCTTCCTTCCAATCGATTTGGACTTCCATCAAATTGTGTTCCATCAACAACACAATTTTCGCAAAGAACATCAAACCCGGTTTCAACAAAAATGTTCTTTGTTTTTTCCATTTTCACATTTGTGAAATTTGCATTTTGTATTGAAATTTCGCCCACATCAAATGCCATCAAATTATTTTCATTTCCTTTAACTATTAATACTCCACTTTTCTGTTCCAATTTGCTTGCAACCACATTCTGTTTAACAACAAGAGCAACTCCATCATAATATAGATTTGATTTGACGTCTTCAATAGTAAATATATTATTATGAATAGTTACAAAGGTACTCTCACTATTGTGAATATAATTCGCACTCTTTTCAACAATCAAAGAGCAATTTGTGATTTTTCCATTTAATATTTCAACGTCTTGTTTAAACGTTAAAATTGATATTGTCGCTTTACATGTGAATTCCTTTATCTCATTAAAAACGACATTTGATTTCAAAAATTCTCCACCATTGACACACTCAACATTTCCAATAACATTTCCATTCAACGTGACATTCTTCTCTATTGTCAACTCACTGTTAAAAACGCCATTTACAGCTCCCTCTTTTATACAGACTTTTCCACTCTGTGTGTTAAACTCCCCTTGTCCCTTGTCTATTAAAAGTTCTGCTGTTCTTGCAATACGAATCTGTGTATTTGAACTTCCCTTCACCGTTACAAGTTTTGAAATTCCAATAACATCAAAATTTTGAATGTTTTCAAGACTAAATAATTCAAGTGTACTGCTTTCCAAATAAATATCGCCACCACTGATTACACTACTTTGAGGTGATGTTATACTTGAATCAATAGCTATCAGTCCAGATACTTTTGAAAAGAAGTTTTTCAAATTCACGTTATTCATTTCAACTTCTCCTTTCACTTCAATGGTATTACTTAACGTGACTTCTCCATCTAAATAGACCTTTCCGTTTATCACTCCGATACCATTGATATTGTTGGAAGTCACACTTTTTGCGTTCATAGTAATTGAGTTTAAAGTCAGAGAGTTTGTAGTGAGTGTTGTAATATTAACACTCCCTGTAATTAATGTAGTGGAAGTAACATTTAAATTCATTTTTCCATTCACAACTCCATTTTGTTTGACTTCTAATGAATTGGTGTTGATCAAGGTAGCTATTTCAGACTCAAATTTGCCATTGATTGCGAGTAAACTGGTGTTTAAAGTATTGGAAGACAATAGTACTGAACCTTTCATCAAAACTTGTAAACTGTTTATTGTCACATCATTAGAAGTAATCTTCAATACACTTTCAGAACAAGTCTCACCACCAAAAAGTATTGTTGATTGTGTTGATGTCCGTAAAATAATTTCTGAAGCAGTTGTTGGACATATCACTGCTGTATCTCCACTGTCGGGTATTCCTTGTGGACTCCAATGTGTTGAAGAGTCAAAATATCCACTTCCACTGCTCCATGTGAACACTGCTGAGTTTGTTGAAGTTATAAGTAGTACAAAAATGTTGAAGAGAACATTGTACATTAGAATTCTCGATTTGATATTAAAAGTTATATTGAATATGTTTTTATATCCAGTTTATTAATAGAGTAAAACTATTTATATTTTAAATAAACATAAATAAATAAAATGTTAAAATGGGGGGTTTAAGACCAATGAATATCTGTCCCAAAAAACATCTACAGACATATTTGTAAAGTTCAATAATCAACTTTTGAGTTTTATAGAGTTTTTTTACAATGAAAATCGACAATAATTTGTATATATTTTTCTCTTTTCAAAATTTCAGCTTATGACAAATAGTTTAGAAATTCGACACAACGAAGTTAACTGGTTTCCAATTTGTAAAAATATTTTTATTATAAATATAATTAATAATATTATTGTCATTAATACATTTGAAGTCTTTCAAAAGACAGTTTCTTTATTATTTGAAAAAAAACAATTCAATTTGTATAAAGTATTTTTAATTTATTAATTAAATAATAACAAAACTATAAATATATATTACAAAAACCTTTTTTTTTGAAAAATTATATATGAATGTATTAGATAAAATAATTGTATTAACTATTTATAATTAATAACGAAGGTCAATTCCAATACATTTTATGATAAAATAACATTCTTTCCTATTTATGGAATCAAATACAAAATTGAAATTATAATAGTTTTAATATTACTGTTAACAACTATTTAAAATAATTAAGAAATTTTAAACTGTTATTTGAAGAGACAACTCAGGTATAGTTACTTGATTAATTTTGGTAACTAAGTAATAAAAGCTTAGTTACCAATATTAATTTTGTTTGACAATAATATGTGAAATATAGCATATTTTCACATTCATATAAAGATTATTGTAAGAAAAACAATTCAATCATTTAAAACTGGGATTGGGTACAAAAATCTGTCATAATTGTCTCATTGATCTTTTAGTATTATATGTCACATATTTTTAACGTGTTTGTGATGATAAATAATTTCAAATCCTTTCAAATTAAAAATTATATGTTGGACTTACATTAAATTTTATGTTATTAAACACCAAAATATTTTGTAATTTAATATTGTTTAGAATGTCGCTTCGAATTGTGAAACAGCATACAAATATCACTGTTATTGGAAATAAAGTAATCATAAATTTGGTAAACTATTTAATTTGGGTATAAAACAAATTATTAATTAATAATAATATTTCTTGATTATTAAGTGTTGTTATTTTTTCATATCTTATTGTTAAATTGAAATAATCATTAAAATGCTAAAATGGTGTTATTGTTTACTCACTCGTTTATTCTTTTTGTGATAAAAAGTATTTGAAGAAGATGCTAAATATTATTGTTCTTGTTTTGAACTTTATATCGAATGAACTTTAATTATAAAAATAAACATTATGTAAGGGTGTTGTTTATACAAATTATTATGTATCAAATTTCAACATAGGAGATAAAAAACAATTAAAAATAAAATGAATATAATCGAATACTTATGTAATTAAATAATAACAAATAGTAAAATTCTATCTATGATATGTATTGATTTTGAAAAATTGATTCAAATTTTAAACAAATAATAATTTTTGAGATACAAATTGAAATACATATGTCTTATTTTTATATACATTAAAATATACACAATTTATATAAACATTAAATGTAAACAACACAAAATGAATATAAATAATAAAATACAAACCAATTTATTAATCTATATTTTATTAATTAATATTTAATTAAATATTATCATTAAATTAAAACTTTCTACTATTTATTTCCACATTTTTGTGAACAAATTAAAATACAAAAAAGTCAAAACCCCTCCCGAATATATAGTATTTTAACTCCTATTAACAACTTCTTCTTCTCTCAAAATTTCAAACATATACAAATCTTAAATTATTTCCAGATAACTTATAATCGAATTTTAGAAACATAATTTAAGAATAGAATAGCACTTTTTTAATCTCTTTACTTAAATGGAAATAGTCACAATAGACCATCTCTGTTCACTTTCTTCTTCGTTTTGTTTGTCACAAAATACTTCCAATTTTCAAGTGCAAAGTTCACCACTTCCACCTTTAAAAAGTCCGAAAATAGAAATTTTAAAGCAAATTGATCGACCCAAATTAAAAGAAAGAAAATTATCAAAATTTGAAAAATTTTGCAAAGAAGAAAATACAGAGGAGCACCGCAAATACCGAAAAAGACTAATCAAACGTGAACAAAGTGAGAAACGCCAAGTTAAATATTTTAAAACAACAAAACCGAAAATGGTCACCAGACACGAAGAGAAGAAGAAGAAAGAAATTGAAGACATTTTATTGGACGTCACAGAAGACGATGAAATTACTGAAGATAACGATTGTACTCATTTTGAGTTAATTAATTTAAATGCCGAACAAATCATTAAAACACTTTTAAAGAAAATCCATCCGATTCTTTCGAATAAAATGACTGAAATGTATGTGAGAAAAATTCTTCAAAATGTGAGAGTAGTTGGACGAGATGTGTCCAAATGGGACTTTTCGAAAGACTTTTTAATACATGTGGAAAGGCTTCAAATCGAAGTTGTCGACGTTTTTATGACTTTCGTTTACAACACACAAAACAGTTTGTTAGAAAATGAGAGAATCGATTTTTTCGATGAAATTGTGTTTGTCGAAAAAACTCGAAATAACAGAAGAACTTTTTTTGAAACAAAATTTTTAAAAGCAAAAAATGTCGAATTTGTAAAATTGGAGGGGTGGAGCGTTTGTGTGGATTTAATCATATTAGATAATATAGCTAAAAATGGTATAACAAAGAATAACAAATTACTTCAAAACGAAGTCGTGATTAATTTTATGTCTTCTAAAGGAATTTGTGACATTGAGAGAATCGAAGAACTCATAAATAAGAGAATCAAATTTTTAATAAATTGCGCCAATTATAATTTGTTGTATTTTTGTTGTTATTTTTAGTGAAAAGTAATTTGTATAATTAAAATGGGTTTATCTTTTATTTTAAAGCAGTTTTCAATGAAAAATAATAATAAACAATACAATTTTGAAATATTAAGTTCTTTATTTTAATATGAAAATCATCAATTAACGTTGTCAAACTTAATTAATCAAATGACTTTAATCTTTTATTGTTAATAAATATGGTTTATATGTTATTTACAACATTCGAATAGATAAAGAATTTATTATTATATGTTTTCATTAAACATTTTTATGAAGAGATTATTAATTTGATAATATAATAATATACAAAATTATTCAGTGGTGATTTTATCTTCATGTTTTTTCGAATTAAAATATAATTATCTAGTTTTTATAAATTTAAATATAATCAGTCTTGTTTAACTGTTTTTCAATTTTGTCAATTTTCTAATAATGATAAACACACTTTTGAATATCAACCAAAAATTTAATTGTAGTTTTGGGGGTTTTAAACCGAATCTTTCATTTATAAACGAAAAATATTTTGTTTATTTAA